>NC_056735.1:951243053-951503053 GCF_019279795.1 Protopterus annectens
GTGGGAAGAGATTTCCACACCACAAAATACCTGGCAAATAATGGACAGAACCCTGGAATCCCGAGTAATCTGTAACCACACAGGAAGGGAAAAAAGACAGAGGGGGCAAACAGAAAGAGGAAAGTGGCAGGAAAGAACAGGATAGTCAGACAGCATCTGTTTATCTGGAAATGAAGATTTCTGAGGCCCTGAAGTCCGAGTAGTCTTAGCAGGAGGAGCCAGCCTGCCACCCATTTTGCCCTTAGGAGGAGGAGGAGGAGGGGGGGGGAGATTGTCTGCGAACAAAGGCTGGCTTATTAGGATAGTTCCTCTGAAATATAGGAGCATGAGAAACAAACACATTCACGAGTTCCTGCAAAGCCTTACCCTTATCCTGAAGGGACTTAAACAAATCAGCTTCACCAAATAGAGGGGAATCCATCAACCTAACCCTGATATCATCAGGCAAGGGTTGAAGCCAAAGCCATGAATACCTCCTCATCAGTGACCCAAAAACAGCAGCCCTAGAAGAATCATCAGCTGCATCATAACTACACTTGCTGGAATGACGAGCCACCTGGGAGGAAGTCCCTAACAGGAAAAGAGCAGAAATCTTACCCTCAGAGTCTGGAAGATCAGACAGAACACAACAAGCCTGGAATAGGAGAGCCAACATGTACCTGGACATATGGGTCTGGTAATTAACAGCCCTAAAAGCCAGGGTAGCCAAGGTGTAAACATTCTTACCTAGCCGTTCCATGGTTCTGTTGTCTTTATCAGAGGGCAGTAACTTGGGCAAAGAAAGTCATTGAGAGGGCTTGTCAGAGACTACAGACACCACTGAGGGGTCAGTAGTAGGACACATGGATAAAAATGTACATTCCTCAGGCACCCTATAGAACCTATCGGGTTTCTTGGGAGCAGGGGGCTGAAGTCTGGAGTTTTAGTGGGATTGGAAAACGTATCCAACGAAGTAACTGGAGGAACAGCAGAAGGTTTAGGAGATTCATCTGCAGAAATTCGTAGTGCCTCTTATGAATTACAGAGACATTAACACAATCCCATTTAAAGAACTCCATCATCCTGGAGATTGTGTCCCCAAAATAAATTTCTTCAAAGGGAGTATCAGGACTGGTAGATTACTCTGCCTTTGACCCATAGTCGAAAGGAGAAGGAATTTGAGAAGAGTAAGCAAGAGATCAGATTCCAACTCCTCAGAGGAATCCTATTCCCTGGGTCTTTTAAGGGGGACTACAGGATGAAAGGGGACCTGGAACAGAAACACCCTGAGGTTTCAATGCCAACAAAGTACTGAACAAACCTAGATTGAAGGCCTGCCACTCACTCTGTGGATCCTTCGAGGCAGGAGAAACACATTTTTTTTGTTTTTTCTTTAATGGAACATCTATCTTATAAAACTTGGAAGGCTCTGACCCAGCATTGCATTCAATAGTAGTAGTAGGGACTTCTTTTCAAACTAAAATCTGTGGAACACCTCAAGGTCCCACTCAGACATGATCAACCATGGTTCCCTCTGAACGTCCAAAAGAGACGTCTGCAAAGCCTCCTCAGATGTGCTTAAAGCCAGATTCTCGCCTGCTTCCAACCCAGTCGCTGCAGAGGAATCCGACAACAAAGCTGGGCAAACCTCCAGGCATTCACTCACTTCGGGAGAAACGTCCATCAGAGGCTGAACAGCAGAAAATTCTGGCATAGGCTTCCTGGCCTTCTTCCCGGATGGCTGTCCTTCAGGGCGAAAAGTACCCTTCACTGTATCTTTTGCAAAAAGTTTAAGTGGCTGCTTCTCAAGATACAGCACCAAAGAAAAAAGTCTGCTATGCAGAGTTTTAAGTACAAAAGCCTGGCAAGAACAGGACGTGTGGTCATGCAAGATGCCAAGGCAAAACAGACACTGGTTGTAGCAGTCTTTATGGGGAATCTGTCTCCCACACTGGCATTTACCCTTCTTGGATGACATGAAACCCACAAACAAAGACAGACAAAAAAAGGAACCCAGATGGTACACTTATCTGCAATGGCTTGGTGAAACCAGCAAAGAAATGGAGGTGTTTGAATCAACAATCAAGAGCTGGAGTTCAGACTAGCGGCAAAAAAGTTCTGAGGATGGTATGTCCGGACGTCACCTTTACACCTTACGCTACATGAAGAGCATACATGTGGTGTACAGCTTACCTTAAAGCAATCTAAGGCTTTGGTATACTGGCTGGATGCCAGGCTGCCCTAAGCAGGAGATCCCTAATGTCATGAATTCTGCAACAGTGAAATGGAAGGACATCTTACCATAACAGCAGATGTTTTAATGATCACTGCTGCAGCAGCCTTAGCTATACGGGTTATATCCTGTCACGGATACAATGGCTGGTTAGCTTCCAAAGCTTCAGGGCACCTTCTATGCATCCAAGCTCGAAATGACCTGACTTAGACAAGTTTGGGTGCCAAGCCCTTCACAGCTTTCCTGCCAGCAGATACAGGGGGACGGAGTCCTAAAAGGGCTATGCTAGGAAACAACAAAACAAATGTCCACACTTTGGGATTAAAAAAAACACACAAAAAAAACAAGGGGGATGTCGGGAGAGGCTACTTCAGCAGTGATCATTCGAACATCTATTGTTGTGGTAGGTTCAACATACGTAAATGTACAATGTTCATCATATTTATCACTGCTGCAGTAACCTTAGCTACATGGGTAGATTACCACAGCTAACCACATTTGGGAGGTGGAACGGGAAGTGTCCAGGAACTCAAGGAGAATGTTCCTAACAAAGCTTGATCTGGTTCTAGTAAGCTTACAGTGTTTTGTAAAGATATGTACAGAAGACCAAGTAGCAGCTTCTACAATATTTCTATAACCCAACCCTTTCCAAAAAGCCACAGAGGACGCCAAGGCTGTGATAGAAAGGGCCTTGATCCTGCATGGAATAGATCTGTTATAGTAAGTACAACAAAAGGCAATAGCCTTAGACAGCCAATCAGAAACAGTTTGTTTTGACACAAGTTGCTCCTTCTTACCTTCACAAAAAATAAACAAATGATCCAAAGATCTGAAAGATATAGTTCTCTCAGGATAGAACCAGAGTTGTCTGTGGATATTGAGGGTATGGAGTACAATTTCCCCGTCATTTTTAGGTTTAGTAAAGAAATCAGGCAAATAGGCAGCTTGGCTTAAAGTAAACTTGGATACAGCGTTACCATAAAAGAAGGATTAGTTCTCAAGAAACCCTGTCCCTATGGAAAACTAGGAAGGGTTGACTCACCATAAGAACTTGCAACTAAGATAACCTTCTTGCAGACTTCACAGCAATCAGTGCAACTGTTTTCCATGTTAAGAACTTCAAGTCGGCCAGATGAGTCATTTGAACCAGCTAAAGTGTTAGCTTCTCTAACAAAAAATTAAGATCTCAAGGAGAGGACACCAGTTTACTTAACGGCCTCTTATGCAAACCCATCAAGAACATTTTGATAAGAGACTGCCTTGAAACTCATCCTAAGGATAGGAACAATAACTAGCTCTGAATGGGTGCTGGTTATGCCGTAGGCACCGACTAGAAGCCTCTCATTTGCTAACATATGATTTGCTAGTTGGCGGTTTTCTTACCTCCATTAGTACCCGTTCCACATCCTCAACAAACAGGTGCCTAAAAGAAATTAAGACCTTACTATCCAGCCAGTCAACTGAAAATGACTGATGTTGGAGTGCATCAAACACTCTTGTTCATGTGTGAGCAACTTGTGGTAATTGCCCCTGGCCATTTCCAAAAGAAGGGAGAAATGGAAGTTATGTACTTACAATAAGGACAGATCCATGTTGTCCTATTTTCATCCTGTTTAACTTGTGGGTTTGTTGGATCTGGATGAATCCTACTTTGGCTCCTTATAACAGAGGATTGGATCTGAGAGTTCAGACTCCTCCCCTACCCCCAATTCTCTACTTCTAGCTGATTTACTTCAGATTGTTTCCTGACTATTTTCATAATGTTCTCAATAATTATAAAAGGGAATAAAGAGGGAGTCCACAACCTTGTCCACTACAGAATGAGATGTGGAACAGGAGACAACAGTCCTGTCAAAGTTTGATTAAGTCCCAGAAGATGTAAAATGGTGATTTGGAAGGGGGAAGGAGGGAGAGATGTTGAGTTGGGAAAAAACAGGACAAAATGGATCTATCATTAAAGTAAGTACATAATTTTTGTCCAATTCAACATGTGGGACAGATTCCTAAGCTGCCTAAAAAAGGGTCTGGGTGGACTCAAGGAAGGGCATTCCTGAAAATGGCAAAGCCAAAGGATGCATGAGGTTTGGACTGCACATCCAATTTGCAATGGGATACAGAGGTATGAGCTGTTGACGAAGTTGCTGCTGAACATAAGTCACTGATAGGTACTCTATGCAAATGCTGTTGAAATTATCATCGCTCTGGGAGAGTGAGTCATGGGCTTAGAATGTTAAGACAACACTCTTGTCCTGTAAACAAAGGAAATGCAATCTGCCAAATGCCTAGAAAGTGTAACTTTTAATACAAGTTTTGTCTTGGAATTGGAGACAAAGAGCTGGTTTGATTTTCTAACGTCTTTACAATGTAAATAAAATAAGAAGTTATGTACCTACCATAACGTTCCATGTTAGTTGTCTTCTTCTCGCCTTCTTTCTTGCTGGATGGGTTCGGAGCCGATCCTCGGCTCCGACTAGGCCTATACTAAAGCTCGACAGCTAATTCCACTGGCTCGAGGCTCCCCTATATCCCACAATGCTAGGCGGTAACTACTCCAATCTCGTTTGATAGCTATACCAAGCAACCCTAGTCTCCATAGAATGGAGTAGGGAAACCCACCTCAAAACAATCTGCGTAAAAGGTATCGCAGACCTCAGAAAGGATAAAAGAGGTGGAAGAACGTGTGGGAATGACGACTTCCAGAGGAAGAACACAAACTGAATTCCTGTCGGTCTGTCCAGGCTTGGGGGAAGAAGGGTGGGACGCAAGGAAGAAGGCGATTAGAAGACAACTAACATGGAACGTTATGGTAGGTACATAACTTCTTAATGTTAAGTTGTCAATCTCGCCTTCATTCTTGCTGGATGGGACCGCGTCCCTAGCACCTTATCCCGGTGGCCTATCGGAACAGACTCTTGAGAACAGTGGAACCAAAATTGGCACGGCTTCTGGAAACCATGTCCAATTTGTAATGTGAAATGAATGTATGAGGAGAAGCCCAGGTGGCTGCTGCACAAATGGAATCTATTGGCAGCCTATCCTGAAAAGCTACGGATGTAGCTAATGCCCTAGTTGAATGAGCTCTAGGTCTTGAGGGTAGTTTTTGATGTCTGATCTCATAGATGAAGGTAATTGTAGAGGTGAGCCATCTAGAGAGGGATACTTTAGTAACTGGAAGGCCCAATTTCCCTTCCGCATATGACAGAAACAATTGATTAGATTTCCTGAATTGTTTAGTCCTGTCTAAGTAATATCTAAGTTGGCAATGAACATCCAAAAAATGTAGCTTTTGTTCCGACCTGTTTGAATAGTTAGGGAAAAAGACAGGGAGATCAATAATTTGGTTTAGGTTTATTTGAGAGGAAACTTTAGGCAAAAAGGATGGATTAGTACGGAGGGATACCCTATCTTTGTGAAACACTAAGTAAGGAGGACGACTGCACAGAGCATGGAGTACCCTTCTCGCTGAAGTTATAGTTACCAGAAAAAGTGTCTTCCAAGAAACCAACTTCAGAGAACATGAAGCCGCCGGTTCGAAGGGGGGAACGATTAAGGATGCCAGAACCAAGTTCAAATCCCATTGAGGCGGGGGATCTTTGATTGGAGGTTTGAGAAGAAATACGCCCCTTAAAAAGGCTTTACAGAGTTTGTGAGCCATGATGCTAGACTCTGAAACACCAACATGAAAATTAGATATGGCAGCCAATTGAACTCTAATGGTAGATGCAGATGATCCTAAATGAAAGAGTTCTGCTAGAAAGTCTAGAATAGACTGGATAGGTGCAGTAAAGGGATCTATGTTTTTTGATGTTGCCCAAAAAGAGAAGCGTTTCCATTTGCTACTATAAATCTTCCGGGTAGAAGATTTATGAGAGGCTATCAAGATATCTCGGACCGAGCGAGATATTGAGGGAAGCCTGGCTAAGGTTGGAATCGGAGAAACCACACTGTGAGGTTTAGAGAAGGCAGGGATTGGTGCAGCTGACCCGATTGGTGGGTTATCAGATCTGGTACTGGCTCCAGATGCCAAGGCTGCTCCAAAAGGTAACGATGAAGAAAAGGAAACCGTATCTGTCAAGGCCAGTAAGGGGCAATGAGGATCATTGTCACTCTCAAGGCGATGGCTTTCTGAATTAGTTGAGATATCAGTGGAAAGGGGGGAAAGGCATATAGAAGTCCCCAGGGCCAATCGTGGACTACAGCGTCTCTGGTGGGATGGCCTGGCAATGGGAAGAGAGTGAAGAAGTCGTGACACTTGCTGTTTTGGGGAGTAGCAAAAAGATCGCAGCAAGGCTGGCCCCATCTTAGGAATACTTCTTCTAGAACTGATTTCTTTAGAGACCACTCGTGGGGCATGAGAATTGCCCTGCTCAATTTGTCTGCAATAACGTTGGATTTCCCGGGAATGTGCGTTGCTATCAGAAAACGCTGAGAAGAGATCGCCCATTGCCAAAGTCTGAGTGCCTCTTGACATAAAGGGTATGATCTGGTTCCGCCTTGTTTGTTGATGTATCACACTACGGACATGTTGTCCGTTTGAATTGCAATAGTCCCAGTGGGAAGAGAGTCGTGAAGGGCTTGCAGCGCTAAAAGCACTGCTCTCATCTCTAAGACGTTTATGTGCAAGTGGCACTCAAAAGGTTGCCACGTGCCTTGGACTGTCCTGCCCCGATAATGCCCCCCCCCCACCCGATCAGGGAGGCGTCTGTTGTCAACGTGGCGGCTGGGGGGGGGGGGTGAAGGGTCTTCCTCGGAGAAGTTGCGGTGATGTGATCCACCAAGACAGTTGATTCTTGCATGATTGAGTTATCAATATGGTATGGGACATCCGGAGCTGTTGAAAGGACCATTGAGTAAACAGCATCCATTGGAGGATCCTCATGTGAAAGCGAGCTAAGGGGATAAGGGGAATAGCTGCTGCCATGAGTCCTAACACCTTCAAAACTAGTCTGGCTTTGATTTTATTGCATTGTAAGAGAAGGGAAACTTGGTTCCGAATGTCTGACACTCTCTGCTCTGTGAAAGATTGAGTGTGTCTAAGGTGGCGCCTATAAAGGTAATAGATTGACAAGGCGACAAGGCAGATTTTTCGAAATTTATCAAAATGCCTAGAGCTTGGCAAGATTGGATGGTGAAGTCCCTGGATAGAAGAAGCTGATGTCTGGTGGTGGTGGTAAGGAGCCAGTCATCTAAATATGGAAACACCTGGAATCCTTGACGTCTCAAGTGAGCCGCGACCACTGCCATGCATTTAGTAAACACACGGGGGCTGTAGTGAGACCAAAGGGCAGGGCCCTGAACTGGTAGTGACTGGCTCCCAGCCTTAAGTGGAGATATCTCCTGGAGCGTCTGTTCATCTTGATGTGGTAAGTACGCGTCCTGAAGATCTATCGAGCACATCCAATTGTCCTGACCCAAGAGGGGTAGAATGGACTGTAGCGTGACCATCCGGAAATTTGTTTTCCTGACATACTTGTTTAAGTAGCTGAGATCCAGTATGGGTCTCCAGTCCCCTGCTTTTTTTGGTACCAAAAAGAATTTGGAGTAGATTCCGGATCCTTGCTGGTCTGCTGGGACTGATTGGATAGCTCTTTTTGATAGCAGCTTTGAAATTTCTAATGCTGCTTGTTCCCTTAGACCGAACGTCTGGAAGGGATCGTTTGGGTTGGGATGGGATGGGATGTGAATAAAGGGAATTTTGTAACCCTTGGATATAATAGACTGTACCCATTTGTCTTGAGTAAGGGAAAGCCAGGCTTTTGGGTACAGGGATAACCTTCCCCCGACTGCCTCCGAAGGTGGACAGCCGGGCAGCCCCTCAGGGATGCTGAAAGGGTTTGTCAGAAAATATTTCTCTGCTACCCTGGTTTTGCGGACCTCCTCTGCCTCTAGGGTGGCGTCTATTATTATTCCCCCCTCTGCCTCTAGAGGGGAATCGGCCTTGTGCATCAGATGAGACTCCCTGGGATTGTTTGCGGAACCACATCTTTCCTCCCCTCTGACCTTTGGGATAGGGTCTAGAAGGGGTAGAAAAACAGACTCCTATGGCAGAGAGAGTCTTACCTTCTACCTCGCACCTGGTCAATGTATCCTTCACCTGTGGACCAAACAAGGATGATCCATCAAAGGGAGAATTGGTGAAGGACGCCTTGAAAGGGTCCACAAAGTTGCATAGCCGCATCCAGGCGTGACGTCATAAGGCAACACCTGTGCCTGCGGCTCTACTCGCCCCATCTGCAGTATATGAGACCAGCCGCAGGGAGGAGTTAACGATGGAATTCAGGGTTGCCAACTGGGAGTTCATTGTGTCTTTGAACCCCTCAGCTGTAGGATCCTTTATCAGTTCACCCATATCCTTGAGTAAATCTCTCTGGAGACGAGTGAAGTGGCATAAGTAATTCAGCGAACGCATTGAAAAGGTCGCTGATGAGAACATCCGCTTGCCGTACTTGTCCATGGTCCTAGATTCCTTATTAGGAGGATGGACAGGAACCGAAGGATCAGCTAACTCCTTCTTAGTGGCCGCAGCCACCACCATGGCATCAACAGGGACACCTTTGGATAAAAAATCTTTATCTCTAGGGGCAGTAATAAATTTAGATGGTCTCCTCGGGGTGGGTTCCACTGAATCAGGAGCCGTCCAAGCCTTCCTTGCCACCACTTCCATAAGGGGGTCAAAGGGAGGGGACACCCAGGAGGTAGAAGGGCGAGAGCCAAACGCCTCAAGACTCATCCTCCGAAGGGTTAAGGGCTGGCCAGTTCCCCCTCTGTTTCAGGATCTCAAGGATGTCAGCAAAGGAGACATCCTCAGAGGGGGATCGAGGGGAACCTTCGGATCCCTCTAAGTCAGTGTCAGAGGTGATAGACTCAGGGGAGTCAATGTGCTTCCTCTTGCACTGCCTCTTCCTTGGGGGATCTCCTACCGGGTCAGGAGAGGCCTCGGAAGAGGAGGAAATTCCCAATGGGGAAACTTGAGGAGTTGGCTATCTGCGGTCTAAGACAAGGGGGTGAGTAGAAATCACCGCAGGCACTGTAGATGGGGGGGCTGAAGGAGCTGACTGTGGGGCAGAACCTGGTTCTAGCATGCTCCGCATGACCTTGAAGGCACCCCTGTCAGGCAAGGCCAGAGGCCCCCGCTCCGAAGAGACAAGGACCTCCCCCGGCACCGACAGGGATGGCTCCAAAGCCGATGTTGGAGCCGAACTCACCAGCGCCGAAGCCCTGAGAGGGAGAGCAGGGTCGGACAAGTGTCCGATGCCACTCGCCCCCTCGGAGCCGACGAGGGAAGCTCGGCGCCGAGATCCCTCCAAGGAGGAGATCGGAGCAGACGACGGAGCCGAAAGGGAAGGTATCAGATCCGACGCACCGACAGTCATGGCTCCGACAAGCCCTGGCTCCGAACTCAAAGGAGTCGGAGGAGGAATGTATTGGGGAACGGAAATAGCCACTGACTGGTGAGTCGGGCTATGCAGCATTTGGGCCAGTGCCTCGGACTTGAGAAGTCTACTCACTACCCTTTGCAAACTGTGGTCAGATAACCTGGAAGACCGTGAGGAATGAGTTTTATGGCTCCGTTCAGAAAGAAGAGGGGATCCTGGCGCCGAATGCACGGAGCCGATAGAGGAGGATCTGGATCTCTTCCTAGACTGTGGCTCCAATAAGAGTATCGGAGCCAACGGAGTTTTATCAGCCTCGGCTCCGGCCGGAGCCGAGGTAAGAGTATGAGGCTTGGAATCATCGGCTCCGGCCGGAGCCGATGTCGAAGCTGACTTAATCTTTCCAGCAGTCGACTCTGAAACCGGAGCCGACTGTTTGGAAGTTTTAGAAGGCTTCCCCGACACAGACTGAGTCGGGGGGCCTTCAGGCTTTAATAAGCCCCGCAAGATTAATTTGTTCTTGCGTTCCTGCAGGACTCTAGGGCTAAAACCATGACAAACAGCACAAGAGTCCTGCAGGTGCAAAGGTCCCAGGCAATACACACAAGAAGTGTGACAGTCTGTCAGAGACATTTTCTGACAGCACGAGTCACACTTCTTGAAGCCTGAGACCTTAGAGTCTTTTGACATCGTAAAAGGAGTGCCTGACAACAACACAAACACACTACAGACACACCCTCTACTGAAGAAATTATTAAATTATTAAGGCTAACACAAGCCACACACACACACACACACACACACACACACACACACACACACACACACACACACACACACACACACACACACACACACACACACACACACACACAAGCCCTTAACTAAAAAACAACTAATTTAGTCACACTAAAGGACTGGGGGAAGGGAGGGGCCGAAGGCCTATAAGATAAGGGAAGAAAAGGAAGGGAATATAGACCCGAAAAACAGGGGTCGATTTATCTAAATATTTAATTAAACTAAAAAGGTTATGGTATGAAACAAAAATGGGGTTAAGAAATACCTAATATGGTAAAAACTCTAACTCACCTGCCTGAGCCGGTAGAAAAGCACCTCGTCAGCTATAGCGGCAAACGAGATCTGAGTAGTTACCGCCTAGCATTGTGGGATATAGGGGAGCCTCGAGCCGGTGGAATTAGCTCTCGAGCTTTAGTATTGGCCGAGTCGGAGCCGAGGATCGGCTCCGAACCCATCCAGCAAGAATGAAGGCGAGATTGACAACTTAACATTCTGAGTTGTCTGGATAACTATGGTTTTGTATGGTGTGTGTTCACCCTTGGTAGCAAAGTTTGGAAAGAATACAGGCAAATCAATTTGTTTAAGTTTATTTCTGATGCCACCTTTGGAAGGAAGGAAGGGTTTATTTGCAGTAAAATTCTATCCTTGTGGAAAATAAGGAAGTTTGGCTTGCATGAAAGTGCTTGCAGTTCTGAGATTTATCTTGTGAAGTTATGGCAATCAGAAGAATTATCTTCCAAGACAGAAATTATACATCTGCAAGTGCTGCATTTTCAAAGGGCTTTTGGGTCAATGACTGGAGTAAGACCAACATCCAATGGTGAAACTAGATCTCGAACAGATGGTCTCAATAAGAATGTTCCCTTAAGGAAAGCTCTGGCAACCCTAAGTGATGCAGTAGACAAATCATTATGTCCTGTGTGAAAATATGAGATGGTGGCCATCTGGTCTTTTATAGTAGAGTAACTGAAACCTTGCAGAAAAAGTTCAGTGAGAAAATCCAATATTTCTGGAAGAGGGGTTGAAAAAGGGGTCTAAACCCTTTAAGAATGCCTAAAAAGAAAATATTCCCTATTTGCTCTTGTAAGTCTTTTTGTTTGATTCTTTCTGAGAACAAAAAATTATGTTGACTAGTGAGGAGGAAAGCCTGGCATCTCTGGCTAACACTAAAATTGGATAAATCATGCAGTTAGTTTCAGGGACTGAAGATCTGGTAGAGGCACCCCCAGATGAGTAACTGAGTAGATCTGGAGTGGGAACCAGTACCCATGGTAAGTGCTGTAGGTGAAGTTAAAGGAATGGGAACCATACCTACCAAGGCCAGAAGGGGGCAATGAGGATTACCCTGGTCATGCGTTTCATTGCTTTCTAAATGAAATTTGTGAGAAGGGGAAATTGCAGGAAGATATAAAGGAGACTTGGGGGTTGGGGGCCATGAGTGGACTAGAGCATCTCTCAGTCACTGTTCTTGTGGACAGACTAGGGCAAAGTAACTGCTCCCTTCCTTAACAATAAATGCAGCAAAGAGACTGCAGCATGGCTGGCCCCAGCAGCTGAACATCTCTGTTGCCACTGCCTGTTTTACAGACCATTCATGAAGAAAGACTCCTGCTCAGCCTGTCCGCTTCTATATTTGATGTCACAGGAATGTGCATTGCCATTGTAAAGTGGTGTGAAGAAATCAACATTTGCCAAACATAGCCTTTCGGCTAAGAGGGTATAAACGTGTTCCACCTTACTGTTGATGTACCACTGACTTACTGTCTGTGTGAATGAAAATCACACCCTTATGTACGAGATCCTGAAAAGTCTACAACACTAGGATGACCACTCATCTCCAAGGCATTGATGTAAAGTTTGTCATTCACTGATGACGCCATTCCTTGGACGGTCTTTCCTTTGAAATGACTCTAATGTGGTATCTTGCTAATGGGACCAGTGTAATAGTAGAGGCCATCAGCCATAAAAGACTGAGAATGAGACTTCCCTGTGGATGTGGGTGTGGATGTTACATCACATGAATCCTTAACGACTGGACTCTTGCAACAGGGAGCTTCACAATTTGTTGGACTGTGTCTGTCTTGCATCCTATAAATTTTATGTTCTGTGTAGACGGCAGTGTGGTTGATGGGTATTCCTAATTGGTTTGCAAGAGTGAGAAGGAATATTTGGTGTCAAAACAATTGATCTTTGGAGGTGGCAGTTAGCCAGTTGTCTAAATACAGTAACACTTTGATCCCCTGCAGTCTTAGATGAGCTGCTACCACTACCATAATCTTGATGAACACCCAGGGGGCTGTGGTGAAATTGAATGTCAGTGCTCTGAACTGGTAGTGACTGGTTCCCAGCTGGAAATGGAGAAACCTCCTGGAGCACCTCTATCTTCTTGTGATAGTAGGCACCCTATGGATCAATACAGCACATCCTACACTGCATCGTGACCACCCGGAACTTTGTTTGACACAGTGATTTAGGCTGCTAAGAGCCAATATTGGTCTGAGGTCCCTTGCCCTTTTTGGAACTAAAATGAACCTTTAACAGACTTCAGATCCTAACTTGGTCTGGAGGACTGCCTGGATAACTATTTTCGTGAACAACTTTAACACTTTGGGTGGTGCACTGGAAACATTCAATCTTTTCTTTGGGACAGACAAAAGGGGCATCATATAGCTTCTGATGATTATCTTTAGCACCCATGAATTGGATGATATGGTTTGCCAGCTAGAGGGTGCAAGGCTAAATATCCTCAACTGCCTCCAGAGTGCAGCAGCTGGGCCACTGTTTAGGAATGCTGGTGGGATATCTCAGTGAATAAGCCATAGAAACCTTGGTTCTGAGGTCCACTTCTCCCTCTCAGGTGGTGTGTATTCAAACTGCCTCTGCCTCCGGGAGCTTCATCTCCAGGAGTATCTTCGTGAAAACCCTGGATTTTTTGAACCACAATTTTCGACCTTCTCTGATTCTTAGAAAGGATCTTGGAGGAGTAGAAAAATGGATTCCCACCAGAGACAAAGTCTTAATGTCCTATTTACTTCTGGTAGGCACTTCCTTTCCCTCAGGTCCAAACAGGGTGGGAACCATCATAGGAGACATTTATAAAGGAAGCCCTGAAATGTTCAGCAAAACTGCATAGCCACATCCAGGCATGGCGACACATGGTAATTCCAGCATGTCCACAAAGGTCACATCCGGGGGGTGTCATGGGGATCCTTCATCATCAAAATCCACGACTTCAGTGAGTGACTCAGGAGAGGAGTCTATGTTGTTCCATTTAGATGTCCCTCTTTCATGGGACGTGTGTCAGGGGCTCTGATGAAGACACACTGGAATTAGACTGGGAGCTTCAATATCAAGTTGTCTCAAAGCTAAATGGGTCAGTCTGTCCCCGATGACTTGAATGAGAGAAAAGAGGCACAGAATCCACTGGAAGTCAGAATGTCTCTGAACCTACTGCACGCACATTATCTCCTTGGCCTAACCAAGGCACTTTTCCATAGCCTTGAAAGCCAAGTCAGCCAATGAAGCTGAGGAGAAACTACCTCTGTCAGCTGACTCAGTAGGTGTCCACACTCCAAGACAGGTTAGTTTCCAAGGCAGACTTTGGAGCAGAGATATCTAGCGATGAAGCTCCAAGGAGGAGAAAAATTTCTGAAAACCTCGTAGTCGTCTCCACCGCCAGGATTCCATCCCCAACGGTTTGGCTCTGGGACTCTTCTCAACCCAAAAACACTGGTGCTGAAACAGTAAGAGAAAATGTCAAAACTGAAGTCTCCAGGGTTATCAGATCAGACGACATTGTGGCGGAAAGATGTGGACCCATGAATGTCAGCTCCAGGAATAGTACTTGGGTGCTAGAAGTAGACAGAACGTGATCAAATGACCTGTTCCCAACCCTCCCCTGGGGAATACAGCCAGGAGGACCCCAGTTGAATCTGTATCCTCAAGAATTTTCCCATCAGGTGGCTGACATCTATCTGAGTAGGGCTTCTACTGGACTGATCAGACATCGAGTAAGAAGCTACAGATGCTGGTCTCAACGGTAGCTCATGATGTAGCATGGGTGAATGTGACCTGGGGATAACCTGTCCCAAAGTAAAATAGGTTTTGGACAGGGTGTCCGGATCAAAGTTCCAGATGGATCAGACTGCCTAAATGACTTAGGTGCCAGACCTGGGTGAGCAGCTAGATCCAGGGATATTTTTCTCGATTTTTCTGCCTTCCTCTTGTGTCTCTTCTTATCTTGTTTATCCCAGTGTTTCTCTTCGGATCATTCTTTCTTTTTCCTTCTTATAAAGTAGATAGAGATGTGAATGCTAAGCTGGATTCAGAGGACATGGTATACCCTTGTCTTGAGAGGGAAGTAAACCTTTGAGGATGAGCTCTTCCTTCCTGCCTTGAAATGCTCTGGTAACAAAGGCAGCACAGATGCTACAACTGTTTGAAAGATGATAGGGACCTATACAGTAAACACAACGGGAATGGGGATCTTAAGGGGAATCTTTTGTCCACAAGCTGAACAATTATCGAATCTAAAAGGCTGGTCAGACATCAGAACAACACTTTTAAGACTTATCCCAGTGATATGAATCACACTGAAAACTCTACAAACTATTAAGTTACACAAGAGAAAAAATATAGGATTTACACCCACAGAAAAATACACTGCAAAAACCTCACTATAGCAGAAAAATATGGAAGCTAACAATATATTACATGCATGTCTATATAAACTACTACAAAATTTCTGTCATAGCACACTACATACAGCAGAAAAACGGCTATCCACTTGTCCTAAAAAATCTACCTAAAAAAGAGTTATGTACTTACTATAACTTGGCATCTATGTTATCCTATGTTTTCATTCATCACCACAGGGTCTTGGATCCGACATCAGATCCTCGCCGGCAACATACAACAGATGGAGCCAAGGCTCTGGCTCCTCCCTCTCCCATAATGCCCTGCTACTTTCTAATCCCCAGATCGAGTTTGCCACCATACTCTTGAGCTATTCCTATCAAGTTATAGAGAAACCAAACTCCAACTTCTTACATTAGTAAACCAGGAAGGGGGTGGCGGGTGGGAAATTTGATGAATGAAGACATAAGATGACACAGATGCCAAGTTATGGTAAGTACATAACTTTATCTGATGTTATCCATGTCTTCATTCATCAGCACAGGATCAGAGTGGCCAGCTACCAAAGATCCCGGGAGGCCTCAAGGAAGGACATGCTGGAGCACTGTGGAGCCAAAAGAAAATCTACTCTTAGAAATTAAAACCAGTTTGTAATGGGATATGAAAGTGTGAGGATTAGACCAAATGGCAGCAGCACAGATATTGTTAATAGAAAGTCTTGCTACAAAAAGCTGAAGTGGCCACAGACCTAGCAGAATGGGCTCTAGCACGGCCCGGAATCTCCAGATGAATCAGATTGCAAACAGAGATGCAGCTATAAATCCATTTGGAAATAGTGAGACTGGAAGGCCACGTCTGTTCTCAGAGAAGGACACAAAAAGCTGCTTTGACCTACGAAATTCCTTAGTCCTATGCAAGTAGAACCAAAGTTTTCTGTGAACATCCAATGTATGAAGAATAGACTCCCCTCTGTTGCTGTAATTGGGGAAAAACACTAGAAGCTGAATGCATTAAAGTCTACTCAGAAGAAACCTTGGGTAAGAAGGAGGGCTTCATTATCAGAGAGACCCTGTCCTTATGAAAGGTTACATAAGGAGGAGTAATGGAAAGATCTTGCAATTCTGAAACCCTCCTAGCTGAAGTGATAGCAACCAGAAAGGCAGTCTTTCAAGACAGAAACTTGAGATCACAGGAACTGACAGGCTCAAAAGGGCTCCTAGTCAGAGACTGCAGAACCAACGTGATGTCCTAAGGAGGTGAAAGGTCCTTAATTGGTGGATGAAGAAGGAAAACCCCTTTCATAAATGCCTTACAAAGCTTAGATGAAAAGGTGGGTTCGGAGCTCTCGTGAAAATTAGAAACTGCCGCCAATTGAAGTTTAACAGTGGAAAAACTTGCTCCCTTTTGGAAAAGGGAGGACAAGAACAAAAGTATATCAGGGACTGAGACAGAAAAGGGATCCAGATTCCTGCTCCTAGCCCCGATGGTGAACCTTTTCCATTTACTGTTGTATACATTTCTGGTAGAGGGTTTGTGAAAGGCCAAAATGATGCGTTTAATAGGGGAAGCCAGCCTGGGTTGTTTAACACTGGAACTGGAGAAACCAAGCGGTTAGGTATAGGGTCCGAAGATATGAAAGAGGGGAGCCCCGACGGGTGGGAAATCAGATCCTGATTGGGATCCAGTATCCATGACGGATATTTCAAATGAGACCTGATGAAGGGAACCATGGCTGATGAGGCCAGAAAGGGCAATGAGGATCAGATATGACCTCAGGCATTGAACTTTCTGCAGTACTTTGGGTATTAAGGGGGCAGGAGGGTAAGTGTAGAGGAGACCTGTAAGCCAGTCATGGACTAGAGAATCCTTTGGAGACTCCCTCTGAAGGGGGGGGGGGGGGTCAGGGAAAAATACCTGCTGTTTTTGTGGTTGATAGGGAAGGCAAAAAGGTCACAGCACAGCTGACCTCAACAATTGAAAATCTGATTCACCACTGAAGGATTGAGGGACAACTCGTGAGGACTCAAGACAAATATGCTGAGCCTGTCGGCCAACACACTGGAATCCCCGGTTATGTGCATTACAATAAGGAAGCGGCTGGAGGACATAGCCCATTCCCACACTCTCATGGCCTCTCTGCACAATAGGTAACAGTGTGTTCCCCCTTGCTTGTTGACATACTAGATGACTGACATGTTGTCTGTTTGGATTGCAATTGTCCCTAGAGGGAAGCAGTCATGGAAAGCTTGTAACGACAGAAGAACTGCCCTCATCGCTAGAACGTTTATATGGAACTTTGTCTCTCTCTATAGGGGACCACGTGCCTTAGTCTATCTTCCCCCGAAAATGCCCCCCCACCCCACCCCAGGAGAGAGGCGTCTGTGGTCACAGTGGCCATGGCCAGAGGGAGAGAAAAGGGCCTACCTAAAGAAGATCCTGTGACTGAAGCCACCACTGGTGGTGACATCTGCACATGGGCGTCAGTGTTATGGTCATCGACAGAGGAAGAAGAGGAGCCTGCCACTGGACCACTAAGGTCCACTGTAACACCTGCATATGGTACCTGGCCAAAGGGACAAGGAGAATGGCTAAGGCTATAGAACTGAGAGCCCGAAGAACTAAAAGAAATGGGGTGGGGGGATGGTGGCACAAGGCAGGTCCAGAATCTGAATGACCTGCTCCCAAATCAACTGAATTCTGCGCATAGGCAAAGTTGCAATCTCCAACACATACCCAACTGAACGCCTATGAATGTCTGAGAGCAGAAAACTCCTAGACAACCTAGAGGAGGAAAAGGAATGGGTGGGACTTGGAAGGAGACTTCCCTGACCTAGTGCCAGGCTCTGGGGAATAGATCCGATGCCTCGGAGCTGGCAGAGGTCTCTACTTAGAGGTGGAAGGGACTGCAGGCTCCTCCAAGATAATGATCTGATCAGACGATCTTGTCAGATCTGAAGACCTAGTTGGCTCAGTGGTCGGATCTGATGAACCGGTCAGATCTGGGACCTGCCCCCACCTTGGTCGATCTGAGAGCCTCTGATTTGGACAGGGCCTGGATCTGACAGAAAGCTCCGATGCTCTGTGGCTCTCAACTCCAAAGACCTTGGATTTGACGCAGACTGGGCTGGGACTGGATCCAGAGACTTGGAATCCAACAACTGCAGCTTCTTGGCGGGAACTGGCACAGAAGAAGGGGTCTTCCTCTTCTGGTCATAAGGGGAAGCCTTCGAGGGGGAAACAAAAGGACCCCCTTCCACCAGACCCTTAATTAGCAACTTGTTGCGATGCTCTGCTAAAGCCCTAGGGTTAAATGCAGCACAAAGGTTGCATTCAACCTCCAGGTGTGGAGCAATAAACACACTCCTTGTGCATATCAGAATAAGGCATTTTTCAACCGCACGAGGAGCACTTCTTCAATCCAGCAGGTCTATCAGACATTGAGGACTAACTAAAACTTTCCTAATGCCAAGAAAAAAAGAAGTTATGTACTTACCATAATGTTCCATCTGAGTAGTTGAACTTCATTTGTCTTCAACCTTTGGATCCGACACGGCCACATAGCTAGCATCTTTAATCAGAGCTCTCATCTCCTCCCCTTTACCCATAATGCCCCATGTCTCCTCCTTCCCTTCAGATCGAGTTTGCTGTTCACAAGACATAAACCTAACCCAACAAGCCTTACCACTGTAGAAAATGTCATACTCTGAATCGAGGAACAAAGAATGGCCATGAAAGGTACACTTCTTCAGCACATGGTCAGAACAATAGTAACAAGGCAGGGGAAGGAGGGGGAGATGGTTGAAGACAAATGAAGTACAACTACTCAGATGGAACGTTATGGTAAGTACATAACTTCTTTATCTGAAGTAGTTGACTTCATTTGGTCTTCAGCCTTTGGGAAAGAGTCCCCAGTTACTTAACACCTGGGAGGCATGGCAGAGCCAAAAGAAACCCTACCTCAAGAAATTATATCCAACTTGTAGTGGGAAATGAAGGTATGAGATGAGGACCATGTGGCAGCAGAACAGATATCATCCAGCGAGATCCTGGACCAGAAAGCCACCGAAGTAGCCATAGACCTGGTAGAGTGTGCTCTCACTTGACTCTGTGGAGAGAGCCCTCTTGCTAAATAAGGTCTGGAAATGCACTGGGAAATCCATCTGACAATAGTAACTTTAGAGACTGGTTTGCCCAAAAAGGGCTTAGCATAAGAAACAAACAACTGGTCAGACTTTCAAAAGGCTTTGGTCCTGTCCAAATAGAAGCATAGTTGTCTATGTTCATCTAGCAAATGCAATTTATATCCCCCCTGTTCTGGAAATGTGGAAAAAAGACTGGCAGGTTGATAGATTGATTTATGTTAGTTTTGGAAGCCACCTTAGGCAAAAAGGATGGATTGGTAAATAAGGACAGACTATCCTTATGGAAGATCATATAAGACACTTTAATAGAAAGAGCTTGGAGTTCTGACACTCTTCTAGCAGAAGTGATGGCTACTAAAAAGTCCAGGATAAATACTGTAAGTCAATTGTAGCTGCAGGTTCAAAGGGGTAGAGACTAGAGCCTGGAGGACCATAGTAAGGTCCCACAGAGGTGTTGGATCTTTCACTGGAGGGCGAAGCAGAAAAGTACCCTTAAGAAAGGTCTTGCAGAGTTTGGAAGATGCTAAGGAAATCACATTGCCACCGATATGGAAATAAGAAATAGCAACAAGTTGCACTTTTATAGTGGACGAACTAGCATCCTGCTGGAAAAGATCTGCCAAAAAATCCAGAACAGATGAAACTGGAGCCTTAAAGGGATCTAAGGCCCGTTGTGAGGCCCAGATAGAAAACTGCTTTGATTTGCTACAATAAACCCTTCTAGAGGACGACTTGTGAGCCGCAACCAGAATCTCCTTAACGGAGAAAGACAACCCGGGAGTCCTGACAATCATGGGAACTGCAGTAGCCAGACCGTGAGCTTCAGACTGACCAAATCTGGAAGAGGTATCCCTGAGGGATGTGAAATGAGATCTGGAAAAGGATCCAGAGACCAAGGAGGAACTATCACGTGAGACCACTGGGATGGGAACCAGACTTGGCGAGGCCAGAACGGGGCAATGAGGATGACGGTGCTCCCCAGTCTGCAAGCTTTCTGAAGAAACTTGGAAATCAATGGCAGGGGAGGATAGGCATAAAGCAGACCGGCTGGCCAGGCATGAACCAGAACGTCTCTGGGAGTTTCCCCCTGAGGGTGGTTCAGAGCGAAGAACTCACTGTACTTTGCGTTGGAAGGAGATGCGAAGAGATTGCAGCAAGGATGACCCCACCTGAGGAAGATCCACTCCGCCACTGAAGGGTTCAGAGACTACCTGTAAGGCAGAAGGATAGACCTGCTGAGCCTGTCCGCAAGAATGTTGGACTGACCCAGAATGTGCATTGCTACCAGAAAATGACCGGTGGAGATCACCCACTCCCACACTCTCATGGCTTCGTAACAAAGGGGGTAGGATCTGGTTCCCCCCTGTTTGTTGAAATACCAGACTGCTGACATATTGTCTGTCTGAATGGCAATCGTTCCTAGAGGAAGACGAGCCTTTAGAGCTTGCAATGCTAAAAAGCACCGCCCTCATCTCTAGAATGTTGATATGCAAACTGGTCTATGGTAGGGACCACGTGCCTTGGACCATCCGTCCTGAACAATGTTCCCCCCACCCTAGCTGGGAGGCGTCCTTAGTCAAGGTGGCTTTGGGTAAGGGTGGAAGAAAGGGACGACCCTTCATAAGGTCCAGAGACTGAATCCACCACCAAAGGGAGTCCCTGCACACCTGAGAAATTTGGACAGGGTAATACAGGGGTAGATCCAAAAGAGACCACTGGAGAGCCAGGGTCCACTGAAGAATGCGCATGTGGAGGCGTGGTAAAGGCAATAATTGCACGGTAGCTGCCATGGACCCCAAGGCCCTGAGGACTACTACTGCTGTCGGAACACCTGTATGAAGGACCTGTAACACATGCAGCTTTAGACTGTGTATCCTCTGTGGAGTGAGAAAAACCTGCATTTGTATCATATCCAACCTTGCTCAGATGAAGTCCAGGCTCAAAACTGGAGTCAGTGCTGATTTGGAAAGACTGATGGTTATGCCCAGACAGTTGGCTAAACTCAGAAGAAAGTTCCTGGCATGACATAGTAGATGCTTGGTCAGGGCAGCAAAGAGCCAATCATTCAGGTACAGGAAAACCTGAATACCCTGAAGCCTCAGGTGAGCTGCTACCACTGCCATCACTTTAGTAAACACCCAGGGGGCAGTGGTGAGACCAAAGGGGAGGGCTCTGAACTGATAATGATTGGCTCCTAAGCGGAATAACCTCCGACAGCGTCTACCCATTTTGATATGGTAGCAAGCGTGTTGGAGGTCGATCGAGCACATCCACTTGTTTGTATGCAAATAAGGCAGAACAGAAAGGACAGTGACCACCTGAAATTTTGTCTTTGTGACTACCAGGTTCAGGGTGGCAAGATCCACGATAGGTCTGAGGTCCCCCCGTCTTCTTTGGCACTAAAAAGAACCTGGAATAAAACCTCAATCCGAACTGGTCGGAGGGAACCTTTGGATGACTCTCTTTCTTAGCAGCTTTTCTATTTCCAAGGCTGTTGCCTCCCTCTGAGTGGGTGGGACACATCTGGGAACTGTCTGGAAAGAAGTGGAGGCTGGGTAAAGGGAATGGAATAGCCCCTGGATATGATCTGCAGCATCCAGCCATCGTTTGTAAAAGACTACCATGCCGCTGGGTGCAGCGAAAGACGACCCCCAACTGCCTCCAGAGTTGAGCTGTCTGGCAATCCCTCAGGATGGCTACCCGGGTCTGTCCAAGAAAGGCTCTCGAGACCCAGTATTTTTCACACACCCCCTGTCTCTGGACCGACACCTATCACAACCCCCTCTGCCTTTGGGGGACGAGTTGTCCTGAATGTCGCAGGAAAATGCTTGAGACTTCCAGAACCACATCATCTTTATCCCTCGTTAATTCCTGGAGAAGGATCTTTGAGGGGGGAGAAGTGGATCCCGATGGCAGAGTCTTCCCGTCCTCCTCACTCTGGACCAGTGCTTCCTTCACTGACTTCCCAAAAAGGGAAGTGCCGTCATATGGAGCGTTGGTAAAAGACGCCTTGAAGATGTCAGAAAATTGACACAGCCAGAGCCAGGAATGACGCCTAATGGTGATACATGTATTGCCCCCCCCCCCCCCCAGTGGCTCCCTCCGTAGCATGGGAGAGGATGCACATGGACGCCTTAGAGATAGTATTTAAAGTGGCTATGCAGGTGGAAAAAGCTTTAGTGTCCACAGCAGACATGGACTCCGGGGTCAATTCTGCGACCTCCGTGACCGGGTCACTCTGCAATCGAGTCAGATGTGCCAGGTAGTTCAGCGCCCTAACAGCAAAGGTTGCTGAGGTATACACCCGCTTCCCGAGACTTGTGGTCAGGTGGGTGGGATTGTAGAACTGTCCTGGGTGGCCGCTGCCACGACCATATTATCCACTGGGCAGCCTTTAGACCAATGTATCCTGTCTGACAGAGGGGTAAGGATTTTGGTCAGGTTGTTTCGGGATGGGCTCCACCGTGTCTGGTTCCTTCCACGCCTGAGATGTTATAAGATCCACCAAGGGATCTGCGGAAGGGGACCCCCAGTAAGTAGATAGTAAGTAGATGGGCCCATGCCAAATGTCTCGAGAGACACTGCTTCGTCTGGGGTCGACTTTTGGGCAAACTACCCCCCCCTTGTGGTGAAGGATTTCCATGACATCTCCAAATGAGGCATCCTCCGGGGGGGGTCGGAGGGAGCCTTCCCTTTTCTCTAAATCAGTGTCTGAAGTGAGGAACTCTGACGGAGAGTCCAAGTGCCTCCTCTTGCATGTTTGTTTGCGTGGACCCTCTTCAGGGGGACTCTCTGGAGAAGACCCGCAAACTTCCTGTTGCTCCCAGAGTGGAGCGTCCTGGGGCAAAACTGGCACAGGCTGTCCATGAGAGGACAAGATGGTTGGGACCATACCAAATCCGGAGGGGATCAGAGCAGAGTCCAAGGAGATGGTCAACGGTTTCGAAAGAATCAAGAGGACCCTCTCCACGACATCGAATGCAGATGGAGAACGAACCTCCTTAGCCAATCCCAATGGAGCCATACCCCTCTGATCCGATGGGGGAGCTGGAGCAGAGACCCTAGGAGTCAGGATGCCGATGGAGACACTGCGCTCCAACCTGCTCGGAGCCAACAGCACCCCCTCGGATTCGACCCAAGTCGACTAATGCTCAGACATGGTCGGATCCGACCCACTCAAGGTAACTGCCAGCATCGAGGAAAGGGGAACTACCATCGGCGAAACAGCTGGCAGGATTGGAGAAGGAGCTATGGGGGGGGGGGAAGGTTGAAAGGCACCCCCTCCAGAGGGAGAGGGTGCTAGCAAGACCCCATATCTGGATTTGAGTGCGGATAAACATCCGCATCATCTTGTCTATTTCCGCTTCACTAAGGCCCCGGGTGGAGTGGGATGAAGACACTAGCAGGCCTAGAAACATGCTGGGGGGTGACAGGCGACCTAACCCTAAAGATCTCCAGCTCTGGGGAGAAACTTGGGGAGTGGAGGTGAGGGGAACAAGGCCTGGAAACAGAAGTTACTTTCGGAGGACTGGCCGGGCATAGAGAGGTCAAGGGACCGCTTGCGGAGCCTATCTTTCTTGGCCTTCTCCACTTTTGCAGGCCTCTTGGCAGGAGTACGAGTCCCTGAGTCCTGGGAAGGGGAAGTCCCTGCAGCAGAGCTAGAAGAGGTAGGAACGGCAGTTCCCGACGCAGGCAAAAGGTCCTTGATAAGTTTGTTCCACCTGTCCTGAAATGCTCTGGGGTTAAACCCAGCGCAGATAGGACAGCAGGTATCAAGATGTGCAGCTCCCAAGCACACCACGCACAGAGAGTGTGGCCATCAGTCAGAAAGAGCTTATGGCCACACTCTGAGCAATGCTTGAAACCCGGTTTGGGAGTTTCAGATATACTGTCCCAAAGAAGGTTCAAACACACACCCCACACATGCACACTTAGTATAGAAAGGAAAGAAGGGTACACACACACACATATATATACATATATATATATATTTTTTTTTTTTTTAAACCGATAACTGTCACAGAAAGGATAGGTAAAGTAAAAGCAAAAGGTAAGATAACAGAAGAAAAAAATCACTTACAAACCCTCAGAAATTTGAAACAAAACACTTCACCTGCTAAGAGCATGGATCATGCTGCTTGCTATATCAGTGGCAAACAAGATCTGAAGGGAGGAAGGAGACAGGGGGCATTATGGGTAGAGGGGAAGAGCTGAGAGCTCGGATCAACGATGCTAACTATGTGGCAGTGTCAGATCCATGTTGGATCCGAAGCCCACAGGTTGAAGACCAAATGAAGTCAACTACTTCAGCTATTACGTACAAAGTCCTAATGGCTAACTGAACAAAAGGGACACCAAAGCCCACACACAACCACACTTACACAACTAATCTGACTAACGGGAGGAGAGGTTCTACTCTATAAAGAAAATTGCAAACTAGTCTACTCTACACTAAACCACTACAAAAAAAATTGGAAAGGTTTTAGTTAACCAGCCAGAGGAATGCATCTACACCACCAGCAAGGCAAACGAGATCTGGGGATTAGAGAGCAGCAGGACATTATGGGAGATGGAGGAGTCAGAGTCTTGGATCCGTCTGTTGTATATTACCAGCTACGATCTGATGTCAGATCCAGGACCCTGTGGTGATGAATGAAGACATGGATAACATCAGATCTAACCCTAAGGCGAATCTAGATATAACCCTAACAATTTTACAGGAAAATGGAGGAGTAGATTTTACCAAAAATTGACTTCACTTATCGTGAATTTGTGTAGCTCTCGGAGAACACTTCTGGTCAAAAAGGTAGCAAATGAGCATGATCTGAGGTAAATTAGCCAGGAGGGAGTCAGAGCTCTCAGATCCAATACTCTGGTACAATGCGCGGAGGTTGGATCCAGCTGAATCCAACAACCCACACATTGAATAGGATAAAAATAGGCAACACTGGATCCACAACTGCCTAGGCCAGAAGGCAGTCACCACAATGATCTTGTGCAATTTCTTTTGAATTTTTAAAAGTACCCTGGATATTACTAGAAAGAGCAAAAAAAGCATACAGGAATGTTCCTGTCCAAGGAAAAGAAAAGCCATCTGTTCAGGCCTTCTTGCATGGAGCCCTGAAGCAAAATCTTCCCTGCTGATTGTTCAAAGAGGCAAATAAGTCTACTTCAGGAACTCTCCACAGATGGATCCAATCTTAGAAGAGCCCATCATCTAGTTTCCATTCATGAGGGTCTGCTCTACCTGCTCAGCTTATCTGCCACACAATAGGAACACAGGATGCCTGTAAAGGGACTGCACTGTGAAGCTATATCCCAAGCTAACACGGCCAGTATGAAAAAGCGGGTAAGACCTGGTTCCCCCTTGCTTTTTCATATGCCACATGACTGTGTTATTGTCTGTAACAACTTGAAGAGGCCCCATAGACCAAAGATGATTCACGGAGTTGAGTGCCTTCATCAGGGCAGGCATCTCATTTATATTTGTGTGTTTGCATCTGACCTTGGTGTTCCGCACATCTTGTACTTTTATTCTTCCTGAAAATGCTCCCCAAAGTCTGAGGTGTCTGTGTTGACTGATTGGTTTGGCACAGGGAGGGGTTGAAGGGGAGACCTGAAATTCAGGATATTTGCTATCTCCACCAAGCGATTTATTTTCTGACAAAGCTCAGCACCGGGAATTGAAAAGGTAAAGGGTGTTGGTGCTGGAACTGGAACCAAAAAGATTTCAGATACACTGTATGTATCTCATCTGGAGTCTTCATAGGGGTATTATGAGAATCACAGATGCCAAGAGACCCAAAATCCTGAGGTATTACCTTACAGTGACTGAAGTCTGAGTGGAAAACTTTAGAAACTGATCTAAATAAGGATCTATTTTTTTCTGTGAAGAAAAGCTCTTTGAACGGAGGCATCTAGATGAAATCCCAGGAACACAATCCCATGCAAGGGAGTTAAGACTTTTGACTGATCTCTTGGAATCCCAGGTTGTGCTAGGGTAACACATCCACAACAGCGAGATTTCTGACACATTAAAAAAGACTCTGCAAATATAAACAAGTCTTCTAAATATGAAAAAAATGTGGATACCCTGTAGCCTACAATGAGCTAGATAAAGAAGTTATGTACTCACCATAATGTTCCATCTGAGTAGGTAAACTTCATTTGTCAGCAACCTGTGGGTTACGGATCAGACACGGATCCGAGCCAGCAGCATACCAAGCAAAAAGATCCGAGCTCCAAGCTCCTCCCCCTTACCCATACTACACTGCAACCTCCTTCCAATCCTCAGATCGCGTTTGCCACCTGCACATAATAACAAAACAAACTAACAACCTGAGACACCTGACTCAAGGACAAAGTAAAGCTCATAAGTCTGAACCTCGAGCTCAGCTAAATAACCATCAAGGTCAGGGGGAAGGAGGGAGGGATGGTTGCTGACAAATTAAGTTTACCCACTCAGATGGAACGTTATGGTGAGTACATAACTTCTTTATCTGAAGTAGTTAACTTCATATGATCAGCAACCTGTGGGACAGAATCCCCAGCTACCCGGAATCTTGGGAGGCCCTTAAGGAAGGATATTTCGGAGCACTGCAGAGCCAAAGGCAGCCCTTCCTCTAGACACCGAATCCAGTTTATAATGAGAAATAAAGATGTGAGGGAATGCCCGGGTAGCCGCTGAACAAATGTCATCCAGGTAAACTCTAGACCAGAATGTAGCAGATGTTGCCACAGAACATGTAGAATGAGCATGAACTCCCATTGGTTCTGGTAAGCCAGACTCTCTCTGTATGCTTGTAGGATACAACTCGAAATCCATCTGGCGAGAGTCACCTTTGAAACTGGTTTCCCTAGAAAAGGCTTAGCAAAGGAGACAAAAAGTTGATCAGATTTACGAAAGACAGCCTTCCTGTGCAAATAAAAACGTAACTGTCTGTGAACATCCAGCAAATTAAGTTTATATTCTCCTTTGTTCTGGAAATTAGGGAAAAAGACAAGCAAATGAATGGACTGATTAATGTTTGTCTCGGAAGCAACTTTAGGGAGAAAGGAGGGATTAGTCCTGAGAGATACCCTATCCTTATGAAACACAAGGAGGTTTGATACAGAGAGCCTGAAGCTCCGACCCTCTCCTGAGTGAAGTAATGGCTACCAAAAAAGCAGTCTTTCATGACAAAAACTTCAGATCAAAGGAAGCTGCGGGTTCAAAAGGAGGCGCAACTAACGCTTGAAGAATTAAGGTCAGATCCCATATCGGGGATGAATTTCTAACAGGGAGTCTCAAAAGAAAAGTGCCTTTTAGAAAGATCTTACAAATTCTGGCAGCAGTGAGAGAACCAAAATTGTCCCAAACATGAAAATGGGAAATGGCAGCCAGCTGGACCTTCACAGTAGATGAGCTGGCCCCTTGCTGAAAAATATGACACAAGAATTCCAGTACCGCTGGAATAGGAGTGGTGAAAGGATCCAAGTTCTTTCATGAAGCCCAAACTGAAAAATGTTTTCATTTGCTACTGTAAATCTTCCTGGCAGAGGGCTTATGTTCCGCCACCAGGATAGACTTGACTCGGGAAGAGATAACAGGAGTCCTGGCAACTAGGGGAACTGGATCAGCCAAGCTGAGAGTTTGAGACCGTCCAGGTTCGGAGGAGCCATTCCCGAGGGATGAGAAATCAGATCTGGAATAGGATCCAAGATCCAAAGTGGAGCTATGAGATATGAGATGAGACCGCAGGCAGGGGAACCAGACTTGACGAGGCCAGAATGGGGCTATGAGGATAATCTTGCTACCCAACCGGCGAGCTTTCTGCAGAAATTTTGTCATAAGCGGAAGTGGAGGATACACAAAAAGAAGACCGGGAGGCCAAGCATGGACTAGAGCGTCTCTGGTGGCTTCTCCCAAAGGAGGAATTGGAGTGAAGAACTCGCTGTAGTTCACGTTGGAAGGCAATGCGAAGAGATTGCAGCAAGGCTGACCCCACCTGAAGATCCGTTCTGCTACACAAGGATTCAGAGACCACTTGTAAGGAGAGAGGATAGTTCTGCTCAATTTGTCAGCCAGTATGTTGGACCGACCCGGAATGTGCATTGCTAACAGGAAGCGGTTGGTGGAGATCACCCATTCCCAAACTCTCATGGCTTCTCGGCAAAGGGGGTAAGACCTGGTTCCCCCCGTTTGTTGATATACCAGACCATGGACATATTGTCCGACTGGACAGCAATAGTCCCCGGAGGAAGAGAGGCATGAAGGGCCTGCAAAGCTAAAAGTACCGCCCTCATCTTCAGGACATTTATATGCAGTACTGTCTTGGTCTGAGTCCACGTGCCTTGGAAAGTACTGCCCACGCAATGCACCCCACCCACCCTGGGAGGGAAGCGTCCGTGGTCACTGTGGCCTGGGGTGGTGACAAAGGGTCGTCCTTCCTGAAGGGCTCGGGATTGAAGCCACCACGAGGGAGTTCATGCAAACCCTGCTGAGGGGAATCGGGAAGTCTAGAGGGTGGTGTAGAATAGACCACTGGGCTTGCAATGTCCACTGTAGAACCCTCATGTGCAGACGAGCATAAGGAATCAGATTGATCGCTGCCGCCATGGACCCCAAAGCTCTCAGGACTAATTCTGCTGGGGGAGCAGGGGACTGAAAGAGGGCTAGCACATGCAGAGTCAAGTTGTGAAGTCTGTCTGATGTTAGGAAGGCCCTGGCCTGGAGGGTATCTATCTTGGCCCCTATGAAGTCTAACACATGAACAGGCTGGAGGAAAGACTTCTTAACATTTATGGTTATCCCCAACCGGGGTGACATCCGGAGGAAGAAATCCCTGGCTAAAGAAAGTAGATGCCTGGTGGAGGTGGTGAAAAGCCAGTCGTCTAGGTACGGGAAGATCTATATGCCCTGGAGCCTCAGGTGGACCGCTACAACTGCCATGACCTTGGTGAACACCATGGGGGCTGTGGTGAGACTGAAGGGTAGGACCCTGAACTGGTAATGACTGGTCCCTAGCCGAAAGCGGAGAAACCTCCTGGACTGTCTGTCCATGAGAATATGGTAGTACGCATTTTGAGGTCTATGGAGCACATCCAGTCGTCCTCCTGCAAGAGGGGCAGGATGGATTGCAACGTGACCACCCGGAATTTCTCCTTGGCAACAAAAAGGTTCATTGTTGACAGGTCGAGAATCGGCCTCAAGTCCCCCATCTTTTTTGGCACCAGAAAGAACCTGGAGTAGATGCATGATCTGGACTGGTCTGGGGGCATATGCTGGATGGCTCTTTTTTCTAACAGCTTTTTTATTTCCAAAGCTGCGGCCTCTCCCTTTGAGTGGGTGGGACATCTGGGAGGCGCCTTGAGTAAGGGGGCTTGTTTATGAAGGGGACTGAATAGCCTCTAGATATGATCTGAAGCACCCAGTGATCTGTCGTGATGGACTCCCATTGAACCAGGTGCCTCGAAAAACACCCCCCAACTGCCTCCAGAGAGAAGCAGTTGGGCAACCCCTCAGAGCTGCTGTGCGGGTCAGTCGGAAAAGGGTTCCCATGACCCGAAGTTCTTCAGTCCCCCTGTGCCTCTGGGCCGGCACCCACCTTGTCCGCCTCTGCCTCTGGAGGAGAAGGAGTCCTGAGCGTTCCGGGCCTGCTGAGATTTCCGGAACCACATCTTCTTCTGCCCTCGCTGGTTCCTGGAAAAGGACCTTTGAGGAGTAGAGAAGCAGATTCTGACGGCTGACAGCATTTTCCCGTCTTTCTCGCTCTGGACCAGCACCTCGCGGACGGTCTTCCTGGAAAAGGTCGACCCGTCAAAATGTGCATTCGCGAAGGATGCCTTGAAGGGTTCCAAGAAATCGCAAAGTCGAAGCCAGGCATGACGCCTTAAGGTGATACCGGACCTGCTAGCTCTAGCTGCTCCCTCCACGGCATGGGAAAGTAGCCGCATAGAAGCATTAGACACTGACTTGAGAGTGGCCATATGAGCCGAGAAAGTCCATTTATCCTCGGCCGACATGGACTCTGGGGGAGACTCAGCGTACTCTGACCAGGTCCCGCTGCATTCTGATTACATGGGCTTAGTAATTTAGCGCCCTTATAGAGAAGGTAGCTGAAGCAAAAGTCCGCTTTCCAATACGTTCCATTGCCCGAGACTCCTTATCAAGGGGATGGACCGAAGAACTTTCCTGAGAGAGTTCCTTTTTTGGTGGCCTCCGCCACCACCATGGCATCAACCGGGGAACCCTTGCTCTACGAAACTCTGTCTGCAGGGGGAATAAGAACCTTATTGGGCCTTCTGGGTATCTGCTCTACAGTGTCCGGCTCCTTCCACGCCCTGATGGTAATCAGGTCGACCAGGGGGTCGGCTGGGGGGGGGGACGACACCAAAGAGGTAGATGGACCTGTGTCGAATGCCTCCAGGAATACAGACTCGTCCAAGGGTATTTGGGCAGACCCCCCCCCTTTGGTGGAGTATTTCCATAATGTCTCCAAAGGAGACGTCGTCGGGGGTGATTTGGGGACTCCCTCCCCTTCCTCCAAATTGGTATCCTCGGTGAGTGCTCAGGGGAGTCCAAGTGCCTCCTTTTGCACAGGCGTTTGTGAGGGACCTCCTTGGGGGTACTGTCTGAGTGGGGCTCAAAGGATTCATGTTCCTCCAGGGGAACTGGCTGGGGTGTCTGACAGGCCCTGGGGAGACTGGACGATGGAGGACAAACTGTGCTGCGAGGGAGCGGGGGTGGACCCTGAGGAAAGAGTGAGGGGTCTCGATCCTCCAGAGAGAACCCTCTCCACCACTTCGAATGCCGAAGGGGAACCGGCATCTCTAAGACAGGTGGCCGGGACCCTCAGAATCGACGAGGGGATCGGTGCCGGAGTGGTCGGACCAGAGAGGATGGTGTGCTCTGACCACAAAGGAGCAGAAGACACACTCACCCCCCCTGGATCCAATGCCCAGCTCTCGGCTCCAAGAGCTCGGATCCAAAAGCAGATCCGATAAGCTCGAGGGCAAGGCTAGCGTCGAGGTAGTAATAACCATCAGCGCCGACCCCCTGACTCCGGGGCTCCTCGGATCCGAAGACTCCAAAATCCAGTGGTGGATCGGAGAAGGAGCTATCGGGGCGAACAGTGGAGCTGAGCTCCCCCCGGAGAGGGGGGGCAGCAACACTCCCATCTGCAGCTGAGTTTGCAAGAATCGACGCATCATCTTGTCCATATCTGCCTTGGAGATGCTGCGGGTAGACCTGGAGGAAGCCGCTGAAGCCGGCCGGGAGGGTCGATGCGACGACGACCTTGAGGCTGGTCGGATCTCCTCCTCCAGCTCCGGGGAGAAATGTGGCAAACGGAGCTGTGGGGAGGAAGGCTTGGAAACTCTCAATGGAGAAGAGACAACTTTAGCGGGAGGGGCCGAGGGGTCCAGTTCGGCCTGCCGCATGCAGCTTCTTTCTCTCTCTCTTTTTCTCTCTCTCCCTTCTCTCTTTTCTATCCTTCTTGGCCTCTCGTTCTCCCTGAGACAAGGTAGGAGGGTGAATCCTGGACAGGGGAAGAGGGCCGGCTGGCTGGGCAGCCGCGGCTGTCGCTACAGAGAGGGAAGGAGAAGAAGCTGATTCCGCGGGTAGAAGACCTGCCAGAATCAGCTTGTTCCCCCTATCCCGTAAGGCTTGGGGGTTGAAGGCCACAAATATCTGGCAGCCCGAAGAAAGGTGTGGAAGCCCCAAGCAAATCACGCACTGAGTGTGGCCATCCGTTGGCGACAGCTTATGGACACACTCAGAGAACTTGGAAAAAGTCACTTTATTAATTTCAGCCATACTAGAGAAACACACACAAGAGACACACACGTGCACTTGAAAGAGGGAAAAGGGGCCTACTAAGGGATGGACAACTACCAAAGTCGAAGGGGGAGATAAAGGCTAGGGAGAATAGACACCCGAAGAAAGGTACTAAAATACACACACACACACACACACACACACACACACACACACACACACACACACACACACACACATAAAAAACTTGACTAAAAAAGAAAGTTGTAGTAAAAGATGCTACACTTGCCTGGAGCTCGAAGAATCCTGTGCTTGGCAAAGCCGCGGCAAACGAGATCTGAGGATTGGAAGGAGGTTGCAGTGTAGTATGGGTAAGGGGAGGAGCTTGGAGCTCATATCTTTTTGCTTGGTATGCTGCTGGCTCGGATCCGTGTCGGATCCGTAACCCACAGGCTGCTGATCAAATGAAGTTAACTACTTCAGATCTGGAGTTAAGACACTTTGTGAACACACCAGGTGCAGTGGATAGTCCACAGGTTAAGGTAGAGAACTGATAAGTTACGGAACGTTCTGAAGTCTGGATGAAGAGGGATGTGATAAGCATCTTATAACTTTTACAAGTTTCCTGGTAACACTAGCAGAAGAGGAGGCAACAGATTGACATAATTTTGAATCTGGGCACCATCACAAACAGGTTAGGAAAGAAAGACTTAGAACTGGTTTCCAAGCATTTTATTTCTTTGACACTAAAACATCTTTGAATAAAACTTCTACCCCATTGGGGAAGTAGGGACTGGATTTGTCAGTCCTTGGGACAGCATATAATGAACTGGTGGAAACAAAATAACATGACTGGGAGGATAAGGAATGACCCCCTAGAAATGAGGGATTTCTTCCCACTGCCATCTATAACCTCGATGAAAGAAATTCAGAACCCATTTGTCTGAAGCAATCTGTTGCAAAACAGAAAAACTGAGATTAATACTTTCTGGAAGAAAAAAAGGGGGCCAGGGTGGGTCTCGAACCGTTATCCAGACACATTAGACTGTCCTTGTTTTTGGGAGGTTAGCCTTTTAGGAACTCCCTTGCCATTCCTTCTTAAATTGTCTATTTACCCAAATTCTGTTGAGAGTTTCTGACAATGCAGTCATGCAAACTTCATTAAAACAGTACCACTGGCCATAGCCCTGGAAGAAGCATCAATAGTCACACAAACTGCAAAGAAAAACTTTTACATTTGAACCTGACAATTCAAAATTCTGAATACCAAAGTTGCGGAAGTATTCACTTATTTTCCATACCTATATACCCTTCTTGTCCATAATTATTTTCCCATCCTTATCAGAAACAGTAGGATTGGAATTAAGAGCTTAGCAGCAGTGGGATCCAGTTGCTAGGTCAGGTGTGGGAATAGTGTACAAAAATTAAAAAGACTGATGAATTTGCCTTTTTAGGTGCAGATGGCTAACCTTGCAGGCAGTAACACACACATACTGTAAAGGAGAGAGAACAAGAGAAACGGGTGTAGGTTCTGGAAACCTAAACTCACAGTATTTTCTGAGGGATTGAGAAATCTCAGTGTTCTTCCACTGAAGATACTGGTATATTCTAGCAACAATCTCAGAAATAAAGAAATCTTTACAGGGAGAATCAGAAACTGAGATCTCAGAGTCTAAATCAGAAATCTAAGGGGAAAAAATCTGAACCAGTCGCTGCATCTTCCTGTTCAGATTCAGAATACTGACCCACTCAGGAAGACAGGAATCCCTTTTTACCAAACACTACTTTATAAGGACCAATAGCCCAAATTAAACCCAAAGCTAGACACAGTAAACTACTCCTGTTTAAAGTCATTTGAAGAGGAGCAGATACAAGCTTGGTTTTCAGTTTCTTTTTAACAGGAAAAAATGGGACAAACTGTATTACTAATGACAACAGCTGCTTCTCCAGGGGTTGGGCGCAGCGTTCTGGTAGAACAGGGAAACCTTTCCTGTTCCTTCTACCAGGACTGATGTGTGTGGCTCTCCCTTACCCACTAAGGGGACTCCAACAGCCATTGCCAACGCCTAGTCCACAGTTGCTATACCAGAGGGATCCAGGGTTAAAGAGGAGTGGTATGAGGTACAACAAATGGCCACAATAGTCCCCCACCTGTGGCTGAGATAAACTGCTAGCCTGATGTGGTGGCAAAGGTTATTTACCTTAACTTTTTCTTTTTGTGGCTGGAATACAGACTACGGGACCGATGGTCTATTCCACGGTCAAGCCAAAAGCCTGTTTCCAACGGAAAAACAAGCAGCAAATGCCAGTAAAACTACTTGTTCATAAAAGTTTTCCTTTTTTTGACAGAAAAATACAGTAAAAAAAAAACACTTTCAAATACTATGCCAGCCCGATCAAGAATCATTAAACAAAATTTCTCCACAGAACATTTGTTTTCACTTAGTTAACACTACTTTTTAACTGACAGAAAAAACAAGGGCTCCTTTTAAAAGCATGTTATAGTCTCGAGAGAGCCATTATAACAACACTTTAAAATAACTTTCCTGAAGAGGAAAATAAATCAATAAATTTAAGAAAATGGACGCCCCCAAAAGGAACTTATCGGCAGGCAAGGAAAACACAAGCCAACCATCTTGCCTTAAAAGTCTCAGAGGCAATAAAGCTTTGGAGGGTTACACACCTAAACTTGTCTTTTAGTCAGCTCAGCTCAAACTGCTTTAGTTTGGGCATGTGGAAGGTGCCCTGAAGCTTTGGAAGCTGGTGGCTGTTAAATCCTTGGCATAATATAACTGATATAGCTACAACTACTGCCATAGTGATCAATATGACTGATGAACATCTTATCCTAACAGCAGAAGGTCCTACTGATCACTTTTGCAGTATTTCTGACATGTGGGTTGTCGCTGAAGTCATATGTCTGACACATGACCGTAGCTCATAAGTGACGGGGTATATAGATAGACATGAGTGCAGATCCTCAGACCATCTCGTTGCCAGCCCAAACACAGGTCGTGCATCTGGCTGATCACCATTTTGTTGTTGTTATCTCTGCTTCACAGGATCATTTTCTCAGATAAGTGCCCAATTCAGGAACCTTCATTTACCTTTTTTGCCTATGCTATTTTTGTTCAAATTTGTTAGATGTCAGCTAGGAGGGCTAAGTACAAGGACTTGCACACCAAGTGCCTTTTCTATCTGCGTTTGGAACACAATCAAGTCCTGCTCCATTTGTCAACTGTTCATGCCAAAAACCCTTAGGTTAAGGCTTCTCTACCTCAGCACCTTTCTGGAGACTCAGACTTAAATGCCTGCCCCAATCCAAAATGGTGGAACTCGCATCCCTGGACTTCACTCTTCCATCTAAGAAGCTTAAGAGGCCCAGAAGAAATATGCAGTCCAATGTTTCAGACTCTGATGTACTCACTGAGGTTGCAGACCCTGCAGTACATCAGGTTGCCTCTCAGCTGCCTGCTACCGAGGCTCCGTCTGAGGCCGGTATGGCACCTGAAGTCTTGCAGACTGCGGATACATCTGATGAACCACAACTCATCATTTCTGAGGGCCCTCACAGCATCCATCAATTATTAGTTAGTGAAGAGATTCTAGGTACTTTAATAGAGGTTAGGCAGGGCTCCGAAAGTACAGTTGTGTACACTCACCATAAATGTAGATGTTCAAGTGTATTCACTGTTGCAGTCATCACATTTGGGTTATCCCTGCCAGGGTAGCCCTCAGTCAGCCCGAATACCAGAGGTTTTGTACTTCTGCGTTGGTTGCTGTCACTCCAGGAATGACGTCAGGTCGTCAGTAGTATAAAATAAGGCAGTTGATGCCATTTTTCTTGCCCTGTCAGGATCCCCCAAGAGGGAGCTAGGATATGGTGGAAGACCGTCACCAGAAGAAAGTAAATACCAAACATTTCTTGTAGAGAGAGAGAGAGAGAAACACAAGGGGGGTGGAGGGAGGGAAACCAGGACTGCAACAGTGAATACACTCGAACATCTACATTTATGTTAAGTGTACACAACTGTACTATGTTCTTAGTGTTTCACTGTTGCAGTCATCACATTTGGGTTGATTCCCAAAGCTGAAGAAAAGGGTGGAAGCAGCCAAGAAGACTGGGGGCTGGCTAGAATGCCCTGCAAGACTGCGGTGGCAAAGCCTGCCCTGGATTTGGAAGATAGGCAGGTGGTAATGCTTGGTGAAGGTATGAACTGACGTCCATGTTGCAGCCTCCAGGATGTCCCTGGTGGGAACCCCTTTGAGTAAAGCTGCAGAGGTGGAGATAGCTCTGATGTGTCCTGACCCCCTTAGGGGGGAGGTTTTCCATGTTGCTTGTAGCAGAAATGGACGCAGTGTGCTATCCATCTGGAAATGATTTGTTTGGATATGGCTTTGCCCTCTGCTCCTGTAGCAAAGCTGATTAAAAATTGATCAGCCTTTCTAAATAATTTAGTCCTATCTAGATAGGATCTGAGCTGTCTGAGCACATCTAGAAAGTGCAGTATTCGTTCCCCTTTGTTTTGTGGATTAAAAAAAAGGGTGAGCAAATGAATGGACTGGTTGACAGCCACACTGGGCACTACTCTTGGCATGAAGGATGGGTTCATCCTGAGGCAGACCCTGTCAGCATGGAAAATAATGAAGGACTCTTCAGCCATTAGTGCTTGTAGCTTGGATACACTTTTTGCTGAAGTGATGGCCAGAAGCAAGGCTGTCTTCCATGAGAGAAACTTTAACTCTGCTGAAGCTGCTGGCTCAAAGGGAGGCAGGGTGAGCTTTTCCAACACAAAATTTAGGACCCAAGCTGAGGTAGGTGCTCTTCTGGGTGGCCTCAAGTTGTTAGCCCCTCTTAGGAACTGTTTGATGAGAGGGTGTGAAAAAAGAGGTGGCTCTGTGCTGAAATGAGCAGAGATAGCTGAGGCATGAATTTTAATAGAAGAAAAGGATAGACCCCTGTGTAGTAGGTCAGCAAGGTAATCCAGGATGAGATGTAGGGAGGGCTGTGCCATCCTGGCTCCCTTAGCCTGGATCCAGGTGCAAAATCTTTTCCATTTGTCAGCATAAGACTTTCTAGTGCTAGAGCGTCTGGCCTCACGTATAACATCTAGCACCTGTTTGCTGAAATTGGCAGCTTGTGCAGTGGTCAGGGAATAAGCCAAGCCGCCAGATTGAGGGTCTGCAATTGGGAATGCATGAATTCTCCTTCGCTCTGGATCAGGAGTGTTGGGATCTGAGGGAGATGCCATGGTGGTAGAGGTGACAGGCTGTGCAGCAGTGGGTACCAGTGCTGGTGTGGCCAGTCTGGGGCAATCGGGACTGTCCTCTGTTTTTCCTCCCTATTTTGAGCAGTAACCTTGTAAGGAGCAGGAGTGGGGGAAATGCATAGACAGAGAGGTTGACCCACTGGAAGGATAGAGCATCCACTTTCCAGGCCTTGCAGTGAGGCTCCCTGGTGCAGAACTTGCTGAGCTGATGGTTGGAGTGGGATGTAGAGATCGACCTTCGGGTGCCCCATTTCTGAGTTACAAAGGTGAAGGTTCTTTGGTCTAGCTGCCACTCATGTGGGTACAGAAGATTTCTGCTCAAGTTGTCTGCCAGAGAGTTTAGAGAGCCTGGCAGAAATTGTGCTAACAGGTGTAGTTGCATGGCTGAGGCTGTGTGCCAAAGGGTCATGGTGAGCCTGCACAGAGGGCATGAGTGAATCCCTCCCTGCTTGTTGATATACCACATCACAGTGGTGTTGTCTGTTTTGATTAGTAGAGCCCCTGGGGAGAGGAGGAGTCTGAAAGCTGTCAGGGCGTGCTGGACAGCTAACATCTCTTTTTGGTTGATGTGCAGATGTATTTGATGTGGGCTCCATTGGCCCTGTATGCACCTGCTGTTCAGGTGTGCACCCCAGGCACAGTCTGATGCATCTGTGGTGAGGGTCTGGGCAGCGTGGGGTTGAGAGAAGGGTAGCCCCTTGTTGTGGAAGCATGCTGCTGCCCACCAAAGAAAATCTTTCCTTAAACAAGGTATCATTGGTATAAGAGTTTCCATGTCTTGAAAGCACTGACACCAAAGGCTTTTTAGGTGCCACTGTAGTTTCCTCGTATGCAGTCTGGCATATGGAATGAGTAGAATGCAAGAAGTCATGAACCCCAGAGCTTGCAGGATTTTCCTTGCGGACAACTGGGGTCTGGTGGCTAGTTGAGAGAAATAAGCTGTCAGGTAGGTTTGCTTTTCTGGTGTAAGGAATGCCATCTGGGATGTTGTGTCCAGGCTTGCTCCCAGGAACATTTTTTGGGTGGGTACTAGTTTGGATTTCTTTTCTTTGATAGTATACCCTAGGGAGGTTAGTAGGTCCTTTACAAATGCCAGGTGGCTTGAGCAGCTTTTCTACCTGAATTAGGCAGTCTTCTAAGCATGGGTAAATTTGAATATTTCTTGCCTGCAAAAAGCAATGGCGGGAGTCAGACATTTTGTGAAAACTCTGGGAGCAGTGGATAAGCCAAATGGAAGCGCAGAGAAATGAAAGTGCAGTGATCCTGCCCCGAAACATAGATATTTCCTGCATGATTCCCTGATTGGGATGTGTAGGTAGGCCTCAATTAGGTCTAGGGTGGCTAACCAAGCATCCTTGAGGAGCATAGGTAGTAGGAGAGTGAGCATTTTGAATTTTGGTATCGCCAGAAAGGTGTTTAGAATGGACAGATCGAAGATGGGGTGCTGGGTGCCCTCTTTTCTGGGTACCAGGAAGAGTCTGGAATAGAAAGTTTAGCCTATCTGTTCTGCAGGAACGTGCTCTTTGGCCTCTGCCCACTGGTTTGGGGGAAGATCTGGGAAGCCCTTTGGGGTTGGTAGTGTGTGGAAATAAAATGTGTATCCTTGGGACACTATGTTGAGGACATAGGGGTCATTGGTAATGATGGCCCAGGTGCTTGGGTGGAAGGACAGTTTTCCATCCTAGGGGCAAGTGCAGGTGGGCAGAGGGAGGGGGTGGAAGTGGATAGTCATTGTGAGTTCTTACCATGAGGGGTGGCTTAGCACTCCCTGGTTTTGAAAAGGAGGAGCTCCACTGCTTAGATCTCTGCATACACTGGGGCTGCTGTCTGGGGGGGGCGGGGCTGCTTCCCCTGGGTCTGGGCTAAGCTGACCTAGAGGGGGCAGGAAAGGACCAGTGCTTGGAGGGGCAATGCCTAATGAACCTGGGTGGCTGGACCTGCAAGAAAGTACAGTTTTGTACCTACCATAAATGTAGATGTCCGAACTGGATAGCATCTGCAGTCATAACAACTGGGTTGTCCTGTCGTCAGGCAGCCCTTCGGTCGGCCGGATTCCAAAGTCCGGGTCCGGCTTCGGCTGATGTCGCACTTCACCTGACGTCATCTCTGTTGGTCTTCGGGTATAAAGGCATCAGCCGACGCCATTTTCCTCAGTGTTTCTTGCCCCAGATGCCAGTTGCCCTCTTGGAAGGCTAAATTTTGGGTAAATGCCAATGTTTCCAAAAAGATAGAAGGCAAACACAAAAATAAGCATGTATGTACATATATACAAACAAATACACCATAAGAGACTCCCCCCCGCCAGCTAGCTATTAGGAGGGTAAATACCCTAGGAGTACCACAGAGGGGAAGGAGGGAGGGTAATCCTGACTGCAGATGCTATCCAGTTCGGACATCTACATTTATGGTAGGTACAAAACTGTACTATGTCCTTCATGGATGCATCTGCAGTCATAACAACTGGGTAGAATACCATAGCCAACTAGGGGAGGAGGAAGAATAGATTATGGTGTGGATAGGATCCCTTGCAGTACTGCAGTGGCAAACCCTGCTCGGGATCTGGAGTACAGAGGTAAATTATAATGCTTGGCAAATGTATGCACAGAGGTCCAAGTAGCCGCCTCAATAATGTCCTTGGTTGCCACTCCTCGTAAGAAGGCTGTGGTAGTGGCTGTTGCCCTTGTAGAATGAGGCCTTATGTTCTGTGGAATTGGTTTTCCATGAAAGGAGTAACAGAATCGTATGCAATTTCCTATCCATTTGGAGATTGTCTGTTTGGAAATCGCTTTTCCTTCCCTTCCTGTTGCATAGGCTACAAACAGCTGGTCAGTTTTTCTGTTACTTTTTGTTCTGTCCAGGTAGTAGCGTAGCTGTCTATGTACATCCAAGGTATGCAGCATTCTTTCCCTCTGTTTTGTGGGTTTGGGAAGAAGGTAGGTAGGTGGATTGCCTGGTTTAAAGACACTCTGGATACCACCTTAGGCATAAATGTAGGATTAGTCCTCATGGACACTCTATCTTGGTGGAAGATTAGGAAGGGTTGTACTGCCATTAGGGCCTGAAGTTCAGAAACCCTTCTTGCTGAGGTTATTGCCAGTAGGAAAGCAGTTTTCCACGATAGATGCTGCAGGTCTGCTGTTGCTGCTGGTTCAAAAGGTGTGAGTGTCAACTTTTCCAGCACAAAGTTCAAATCCCAAGCTGGCAATGGTGGTTTCCTAGGAGGTTTTACATTCTTGATCCCTCTGAGGAACTGCCTGAGTAAAGGATGTGAAAAGACAGGTGGATCAAAGCTGTATTCTGCTGAAATAGCTGATGCATGTATCTTGATGGAGGAATAGGACAGGCCTGTATGTAGAAGCTCTGCCAAATACTCCACAATGTTAGCAATGTCTATATTGGACACATCTTTTCCTCTTTCAGCACTCCAAATGACAAACCTTTTCCATTTTCCTGCATAGTTCCTTCTTGTTGAAGGTCTGCGGGCTTCAAGGATAATGTCTTTAACCCTTTGGGAAAGCTCTGGATTAGTTGCTGCTATGTGATGTTCCATGCAGTCAGTTGCAAAGTTTTAAGGTTTGGATGCATGATGCTGTAGTTGTTCTGGGTTAACATCAAAGGCATCAGTGGTATTGGCCATATTTTGTCCCGAGACATGCTCCTCAGCAATGGGTACCAGTGTTGTCTTGGCCAGTTTGGAGCTATCAGGGTTATCCTTGGACGTTCCTCCTTGATTTTTAGTAATACCTTGTGTATCAAGGGAAGAGGTGGGAATGCATATGCTGTCAGACCTTTCCAGCTGAAGGAGAGTGAGTCCACTTTCCATGCAAGTGGGTGGAACGTCCTTGTGCAGAATTTTTTGAGCAGGTGATTGAGAGGGGAAGCGAATAGATCTATCTGTGGCATTCCCCATTTCTTTGAGATGGCCTTGAAGATGTCCGGGTGTAGCATCCATTCGTGAGCATCCGAGGTGGTTCTGCTTAACATGTCTGCTAGAGTATTCTCCTTTCCTGGTACGAAAATTGCCTGTAACTGGATGTTGTAGCTGAGCGCCAGGTTCCAAAGGTCCAAAGTCATTCTGCATAGGGGGTATGAATGAGTGCCTCCCTGTTTGTTGATGTACCACATGACTGTGGTGTTGTCTGTCCTTATCATCAAATGTCCTGCTTTGAGGAATGGTCTGAATTTTTGGATTGCCAGCTTTACTGCCAGCATTTCTTTTAGGTTGATGTGCAAATGGAGCTGGTCCTGTGTCCACAATCCTTGCGCATTTGTCCAGCATGTGAGCCCCCCATCCTAGGTCTGAGGCGTCTGTTGTGATGGTTTGGCTTGCTTGATAGTTGTGGAAAGGTAGGCCTGGATTTGACTGGCATGCTTGAGCCCACCATAGGAACTCCTGTTTTAGGCATGGGATTAGAGGAATTTCTGCTTCTAGGCTGTGCCTGTGTTGGGACCATAAATTCTTTAGGTACCACTGTAGTTTTCTCATATGTAGTCTGGCATGTGGAACCAAGATTATGCAGGATGCCATGAAGCCCAAGGCCTGTAGAACTTTTCTTGCTGTTAGCTTGTTCTGTTTTGTTAGTGCCAAGAAGTAAAGAGGGAGTTCTTTTGTTTTCTGCAGTTAGAAATGCCATTTGTTTTACTGTGTCCAATTCAGCCCAAGAATGTCCTTGTTTGGGATGGTATCAGCCTTGACTTTTGTAAATTGACTGTGTATCCCAGTGCTTGTAGCAAGTAAATGACCCTTTGTAAATCTGTTGTCAGCTTGCTTTCGTTGTCCCCTGTAGCAGACAGTCGTCCAGGTATGGATAAATTTGGATTCCTGTAGTCTGCAGTGAGCGATTACTGATGCCAGGCATTTTGTGAATACTCTGGGCGCAGTAGATAAGCCAAAGGGCAATGCTGAGAATTGATAGTGCTCTGATCCTGCAAGAAATCTGAGGTATCTTCTGCAAATTGGTCGTATGGGGACGTGCAGGTATGCCTCCTTGAGATCTAGAGTTACCAGCCAGCACTCCTTGCCCAGCATGGGAAGAAGTTGCTGGAGGGTCAGCATTTTGAATTTTGGGACAATGATGTATGTATTTAAGATGGACAGGTCGAGAATAGGTCTCCAGTTTTTTTCCTTTCTTGGAACTAGGAATAGTCTGGAGTAGAATCCTTTGCCTTGTTCTGTTATTGGCACTTTTTCCACAGCTCTCATCTTTGTTAGTTGCATTATCTGCTGTAGCGCTTCTGTTTTTTGATTTGGAGGCAGGTTTGGCATTCCTCTTTTGACTGGTAAGGTGTGGAAGTGGAACCGGTATCCTTGGTCTATGGTTTGCAGAATCCACTTGTCTTTTGTGATATAGTGCCAGTTTTTCGAAAATAAGGTTAATTTTCCGCCTAATGGTGCTGCTATTTGTTCCCTGGTAGGCGGAGTTAGAATCAAGTCACTGTGCTGCTGTAGTGGCAGTGGCTGTGTCTGTGCCTCTGTTATTACCTTGCCACTGTCATCCTCTGTAGGCACCCCCTCTGGATTGATTTCTGCCTCTGGGACGTCTATTCCTGCCCCTTTGGGATCTTGTGGAGTCAGGAAAGGACCAATTTTGGCAGGCCAGTTCCTGCTAAACCTTGGGGTTGAACCTGCAAGAAATCTTTAACTGTTTGTACAGATTTTGCCTTTTCTTCCATTTTCTTCATTACCTGCTGGGCAGGTGTACCAAACAAACTGGCCTTATCCATAGGTGCATCTAATAACTTAGCTTTAACATGATCCGGTAAGACCTGTTCCTTCAGCCATGCATGTCTTCTTATCACTGTGCCAGTCATGGCTGATCTAAATGAAGCCTCCAGTGCATCATAGCCACATTTTAAGGAATGGTTACTGACCTGTTGTATGTTATTTACCATTTCTAATATATATTTCTTATCTATAGAGTCATCAGAAGATAGCTTTTTAGTTAACTGATCAAGCATAAACTCTTGGTATTGTATCATGTGAAACTGACAATTTAAAGCTCTAGCTGAGAGAGTAGCAGAGGTGTAAACCTTTTTGCCCCATCTGTCTAAAGACCTGGCTTCCCTTTGAGAAGGGATAGGGTTTTTTGCTGTGGTCGAGGCTGCTGCCTTAGGCCCCTGGGATATGGTTTCGGGGTCTGCAAGTGGGGCCTTGTATAAGTGGTGATGAGTGTCTGGAACCCTGTAAAATCTGTCTGGTTTGACAGGGGCTGGAGGTAAGGAATCTGGTGCAGTGCAGACATCATTAAAAGCATCGTCCACAACAGAGAGGACAGGAGGTATAGCTAAAGGCCTGTGTTGTGGTAGGTGCAGAAAAGTCCTAAGTCTTTTTCTGGCATCTGAGAAATCCTGTTCCTGCCATTGGAATTGTTCTCGCATGGCATGTAAGGTTTCCCCAAAGGAGAATTCTTCTGGTGGAGAAGCAGCTGGAATGGATTCTTCAGCATCTGAGTCTTCATAATTGGAGAAATGAGCCTCTGGCTGGTCTGTAATATCAGAGTCCTCCAGCGGAATCATCAGAGGACACAGGCTCGGGGCTCTGCTCTAGGTCTCTTCTGGGGGCTGAGAGGCCCTGTCTGGGTGAGATTGAGATCCCCTAATTAAGGATATTAAATCCTCTGCCAGAGTAAGCATTTGTGAACTAGAAGTGGGCCTAGTAGAGGGGGGGCTTAACAGGCACTGACTTAGTAGATTTGGCTGCTTTAGCCCTGGCAAAGGCCTTAATAGACATGGCTGCAGGAGGCCTAGCAGCACCACGTGCTGGGGTAGAGACATCCAAAGGGATGGTGTCTGATAAGTCACTAGTAACCACTGTAGGTAAGATTTCTGAGGCCGTTTCAAGTAGGGAAGCAGGAGCCTCAGTAGTAGTCATTGATTCAGCTGTGCTTTGATCAGTTTTCTCGGTTTCGCCGAAACCGAGACACTCGCGGTTTGCTTAACCATGGTTTCGGCCGAAACCGCGGACCGCGAGTGTCGGTCTTTTTCTTTGCGTTTTTTAACAATCTGGGTAGTCGGAGGATCCGACTGCATAATATACGCAAAATCTGAGCCGAAAAACTGTTCAGCAAACTCCGACCGACGCCTAAGCGTTCGTCGGTTGAATGAGGCACAGGCTGAACAGGCTGCTACGTCGTGGTCTGGGCCTAAACAAGGCAAACAGAAGGAGTGGAAATCTTTGAGGTATTTGTTTCCCACAAGTTAAACAGTTATTGACTTTTTCTGACATCGGCTGAGGCAAGAAAGAGTCCCCAACGGGGTACTTAGCTTTTAGAAGTCTTCGAAGTAGTATTCGGAAGTAGTAATCTCTGGATCTGACCGACCGGCACTTGCGAACAGCTTCTGCTTCGGGCGCCACGCGGCAAGAAAGACTGAGGAAAATGGCGTCGGCTGATGCCTTTATACCCGAAGACCAACAGAGATGACGTCGGGTGAAGTGCGACATCAGCTGAAGCCGGACCCGGACTTTGGAATCCGGCTGACCGAAGGGCTGCCTGACGACAGGACAACCCAGTTGTTATGACTGCAGATGCATCCATGAAGGACATGTCCTTAACTGTCTGCTTAGATTTAGCTTTTTCTTCCATCTTTTTTTAAGAACTCCTCTGCCTTGCTACCAAATAAGTTGTCTTTATGCAAAGGTGCATCCAATAATTTTGATTTGACATGGTTTGGCAAGGGCTGTTCCTTAAGCCAAGCATGCCTTGCCTAAGGACAGAAAGTACAGTTTTGTACCTACCATAAATGTAGATGTCCGAACTGGATAGCATCTGCAGTCATAACAACTGGGCTGTCCTGTCGTCAGGCAGCCCTTCAGTCGGCCGGATTCCAAAGTCCGGGTCCGGCTTCGGCTGATGTCGCACTTCACCCGACGTCATCTCTGTTGGTCTTCGGGTATAAAAGCATCAGCCGACGCCATTTTCCTCAGTGTTTCTTGCCCCAGATGCCAGTAGCCCTCTTGAAGGCTAAAATTTGGATAGATGCCAATGTTTCCAAAAAGATAGAGGTAAACACAAAAATAAGCATGTATGTACATATATACAAACAAATACACCATAAAATACCCCCCCCCCCACCAGCTAGCGATTACGAGGGTAAACACCCTAGGAGTACCACAGAGGGAAGGAGGGAGGGTAATCCTGACTGCAGATGCTATCCAGTTCGGACATCTACATTTATGGTAGGTACAAAACTGTACTATGTCCTTCATGGATGCATCTGCAGTCATAACAACTGGGTAGAATACCATAGCCAACTAGGGGAGGAGGATAAAAGTAGATTATGGTGTGTTTAGGATCCCTTGCAGTACAGCAGTGGCAAACCCTGCTCGGGATCTGGAATATAGAGGCAAATTATAATGCTTGGCAAATGTATGCACGGAGGTCCAAGTAGCCGCCTCAATAATGTCTTTGGTTGCCACTCCTCGTAAGAAGGCTGTGGTAGTGGCTGTGCCCCTTGTAGAATGAGGTCTTATGTTCTGTGGAATTGGTTTTCCATGGAAGGAGTAACAGAATCGTATGCAATTTCCTATCCATTTGGAGATTGTCTGTTTGGAAATAGCTTTTCCTTCCCTTCCTGTTGCATAGGCTACAAAAAGTTGGTCAGTCTTTCTGCTATTTTTTGTTCTGTCCAAGTAGTAGCGTAGCTGTCTATGTACATCCAAGGTATGCAGTATTCTTTCCCCTCTGTTTTGTGGGTTGGGAAAGAAGGTAGGTAGGTGGATTGCCTGGTTTAAAGACACTCTGGATACCACCTTAGGCATAAATGTAGGATTAGTCCTCATGGACACTCTATCTTGGTGGAAGATTAGGAAGGGTTGCACTGCCATTAAGGCCTGTAGTTCTGAAACCCTCCTTGCTGAAGTAATTGCCAGTAGGAAAGCAGTTTTCCATGACAGGTGTTGTAGGTCTGCTGTTGCTGCTGGTTCAAAGGGTGAGTGTCAACTTTTCTAGCACAAAGTTTAAGTCCCAAGCTGGTAATGGTGGTTTCCTTGGAGGTTTTACATTCTTGATTCCTCTGAGGAACTGCCTGAGCAAAGGGTGCGAAAAAACAGGTGGATCAAAGCTGTATTCTGCTGAAATAGCTGATGCATGTATCTTGATGGAGGAGTAGGACAGGCCTGAATGAAGAAGTTCGGCCAGATACTCCAGAATGTTAGGCATACCTATGTTTGACACATCTTTTCCTCTTTCCGTACTCCAAATGACAAACCTTTTCCATTTTCCAGCATAGTTCCTTCTTGTTGAAGGTCTGCGTGCTTCAAGAATAATGTCTTTAACTCTTTGGGAAAGTTCTGGATTAGCTGCTGCTATGTGATGTTCCATGCAGTCAGTTGCAACGTTTTTAGGTTTGGATGTATGATGCTGTAGTTGTTCTGAGTTAACATCAAAGGCATCAGGGGTATTGGCCACATATTGTTCGAGACATGCTCCTCAGCAGTGGGTACCAGTGTTGTCTTGGCCAGTTTGGAGCTATCAGGATTATCCTTGGACGTTCTTCCTTGATTTTTAGTAGTACTTTGTGTATCAAGGGAAGAGGTGGGAATGCATATGCTGTTAGGCCTTTCCAGCTGAAGGAGAGCGAATCCACTTTCCATGCTAGTGGGTGGAATGTCCTTGTGCAGAACTTTTTGAGCTGGTGATTGAGAGGTGATGCGAATAGATCTATCTGAGGCATTCCCATTTCTTTGAGATGGTCTTGAAGATGTCCGGGTGCAGCTTCCATTCGTGGGCATCGATGTGGTTCTGCTTAATATGTCTGCTAGAGTATTTTCTTTTCCGGTACAAATATTGCCTGTAACTGGATGTTGTAGCTGAGTGCCAGGGTCCACAGCTCCAAAGTCATTCTGCATAGGGGGTATGAATGAGTTCCTCCCTGTTTGTTGATGTACCACATGACTGTGGTGTTGTCTGTCCTTATCAACTGGCCCTCTTGGAGAAATGGTTTGAACTTTTGGATTGCCAGTTTTACTGCCAGCATTTCTTTTAGGTTGATGTGCAGGTGAAGTTGATCCTGTGTCCACAATCCTTGCACGCATTTGTCCAGCATGTGGGCCCCCCATCCTAGGTCTGAAGCGTCTGTTGTGATGGTCTGGCTTGCTTGACATCTGCGAAAGGGTAGGCCTGGGTTTGACTGACATGCCTGAGCCCACCATAGGAACTCCTGCTTTAAGCATGGAATTAGTGGGATTTCTGTTTCTAGGCTGTGTCTGTGTTGGGACCATAAATTCTTTAGGTACCACTGTAGTTTTCTCATATGTAGTCTGGCAAATGGGACCAAGATTATGCATGATGCCATGAAGCCCAAGGCCTGCAGTACTTTTCTTGCTGTTAACTTGTTCAGTTTTGTTAGTGCCAAGAAGTAAAGAGGGAGTTCTTTTTGTTTTTCTGTAGTCAGGAATGCCATTTGTTTTACTGTGTCCAATTCCGCGCCCAAGAATGTCCTTCTTTGGGATGGTATCAGCCTTGACTTTTGTAAATTGACTGTGTATCCCAGTGCTTGTAGCAAGTAAATGACCCTTTGTAAATCTGTTGTCAGCTTGCTTTTGTTGTCCCCTTGTAGCAGGCAGTCGTCCAGGTATGGGTAAATTTGAATTCCCTGTAGTCTGCAATGGGCGATTACTGATGCCAGGCATTCTGTGAATACTCTGGGCGCAGTAGATAAGCCAAAGGGCAATGCTGAGAATTGATAGTGCTCTGATCCTGCAAGAAATCTGAGGTATCTTCTGCAGATTGGTCGAATGGGGACGTGCAGGTATGCCTCCTTGAGATCTAGAGTTACCAGCCAAGACTCCTTGCCCAGCATGGGAAGAAGTTGCTGTAGGGTCAGCATTTTGAATTTTGGGACAATGATGTATGTATTTAAGGTGGACAGGTCGAGAATTGGTCTCCAACTTTTTTCATTTCTTGGAACTAGGAATAGTCTGGAGTAGAACCCCTTTCCTTGCTCTGCTGTTGGCACTCTTTCCACAGCTCTCATGTTTGCTAACTCCATTATCTGTTGTAGTGCCTCTGTTTTTGATTTGGAGGTAGATTTGGCATTCCCTTTGACTGGTAAAGTGTGGAAGTGAAACCGTAACATTGATCTATGGTTTGTAAAATCCACTTGTCTTTTGTTATGTAGTGCCAGTTCTTTGAAAATAAGGTTAACTTTCCGCCTAGAGGAGCTGCTATTTGTTCCCTGGTAGGCGGATTTAGGGCTAAGTCACTGTGGTTGTGCTGATGTAGTGGCAGTGGTTGTGTCTGTGCCTCTGTTGTTACCTTGCCACTGTCGTCCTCTGTAGGCACCTCCTCTGGATTGGTTTCTGCCTCTGGAACGTCTATTCCTGCCCCTTTGAAATTTTGTGGAGTCAGGAAAGGACCAATTTTGGCAGGCCAGTTCGTGCTAAACCTTGGGCGTTGAACCTGCAAGAAATCTTTAACCGTTTGAACAGATTTTGCCTTTTCTTCCATTTTCTTCATAACCTGCTGGGCAGGTGTACCAAACAAACTTGTCTTATCCATAGGAGCATCTAGCAACTTAGCTTTAACATGATCCGGTAAAGCTTGCTCCTTTAGCCATGCATGCCTTCTTATCACTGTGCCAGTCATGGCTGATCTAAATGAAGCCTCCAGTGCATCATTGCCACATTTTAAGGAATGGTTGCTAACCTGTTGTATGTTATTTACCATTTCTAATACATATTTCTTATCAAGAGATTCATCAGTGGTTAGTTTTTTAGTTAACTGATCAAGCATAAACTCTTGGTATTGTATCATGTGAAACTGACAGTTTAAAGCTCTAGCTGAGTGAGTAGCTGAAGTGTAGACCTTTTTACCCCATCTGTCTAATGACCTTGCTTCCCTTTCAGAAGGAATAGGGTTTTTAGCTATGGTCGCGGCTACTGCCTTGGGACCCTGGGATATAGTTTCGGGGTCTGCAAGTGGGGCCTTGTAAAGAATCTGGAGCGGAGCAGACATCATTGAAAGCATCATCCACCACAGAGAGAACAGGAGGTATAGCTAAGGGCCTGTGCTGTGGGAGGTGCAGAAAGGTCCTAAGTCTTTTTCTGGAGTCTGAAAAATCCTGTTGCTGCCATTGGAACTGCTCTCGCATGGCATGTAAGGTTTCCCCAAAGGAGAATTCTTCTGGTGGGGAAGCAGCTGGAATGGATTCTTCAGCATCAGAATCTTCAAAAATGGAGAAAGGAGCCTCTGGCTGGTCAGTTATGTCTGATTCGTCAGCAGAATCATCAGAGGACACTGGCTCAGGGGGCTCTGCCCTAGGTCTCTTCTCTGGGGGCTGAGAGGCCCTGTCTGGGTGAGATTGAGATCCTCTAATTAATGAAATTATATCTTCTGCCAAAGTAAGCATTTGAGAACTAGAAGAGGGCCTGGTTGTGGGGGGTTTAACAGGCACTGTCTTAGTAGTCTTGGCTGCTTTAGCCCTGGCGAAGGCCTTAATGGACATGGCTGCTGGAGGCCTAGCAGCACCACGTGCTGGGGTAGAGACATCCAAGGGAATGGTGTCTGATAAGTCAGTGGCAACCACCGTAGTGGATAAAATTTCTGAGGCCGATTCAAGAGTGGTAGCAGGGGCCTCAGTTGTAGAGATAGGTTCAGCTGTACTTTGATCAGTTTTCTCGGTTTCGCCGAAACCGAGACACTCGCGATTTGCTTAACCATGGTTTCGCCGAAACCGCGGACCGCGAGTGTCGGTCTTTATCTTTGCGTTTTTTGGCAGATTGGGTAGTCAGAGGATCCGACGGCATAATGTACGCAAAATCAGAACCGAAAAACTGTTCTGCAAACTCCGACCGACGCCTAAGCGTTCGTCGGTTGAAAGAAGCACAGGCCGAACAGGCTGCTACGTCGTGGGATGGGCCTAAACAAGGCAGACAATAAGAGTGGAAATCTTTATGAGGTATTTGTTTCCCACAGGTTAAACAATTATTAACTTTTTCTGACATCGGCTGAGGCAAGAAAGAGTCCCCAACGGGGTACTTAGCTTTAGAAGTCTTCGAAGTAGTATTCGGTAGAAGTAATCTCTGGATCCGACCGACCGGCACTTGCGAACAGCTTCTGCTTCGGGCGCCACGCGGCAAGAAAGACTGAGGAAAATGGCGTCGGCTGATGCTTTTATACCCGAAGACCAACAGAGATGACGTCGGGTGAAGTGCGACATCAGCCGAAGCCGGACCCGGACTTTGGAATCCGGCCGACTGAAGGGCTGCCTGACGACAGGACAACCCAGTTGTTATGACTGCAGATGCATCCATGAAGGACATCCAGTGACTGCTGCCCTGGAAGATGCTTCTAGGGCAACTAAACCACATTGTAAGGTGTGCTTAGTTACTTGGCTTGCAGAATGCAGTAACTCTTGTAACTCTTATCTTCTGGACAAGCAAGAAAAGATGATATTTTTTGTTTGAGGAGTTCCATGGTATGTTGCTGAAATTTTAGCATATGGAACTGACAATTTAGTGCTCTAACAGCAAGAGTAGCAGAGGTGTATACTTTTTTTAACCCATCTGTCTAATGCTCGGGAATCCCTATCTGAGGAGGTGGGATTCTTAGCAAAATTCCTTCAGGCCCTTGAGAAATAACCTCAGGGTCAGCAGTAGGATTTTGAAAAGAAATATGTGAGAGTCAGGGGACTCTATAGTACCTGTCAGGTTTCCTGAGAGCAGGAAGGAGGGTGTCAGGAGTCAAGCTAGATGCCATGAAAACATCATCCACAAAATTCAGGACAGGAGGAATGGCCAGAGGTCTGTGCTGTGGAAGATCTAAGAATTCACTGAGTCACTTTTTAGACTGAGGGTAGTCCTTACATTCCCACTGGAAATGCTCCCTTAAAGTATGTAGGGTTTCCCCAAAGGAAACGTCCTCAGGTGGAGAGGCTGAAGGAATGGATTCCTCTGCATCAGAATCCTCATAAACAGAGAGGGGTTGCATGTCTTCATATTCAGATGCCTCAGAGTCATCGGACTCCTATTCAGATAAAACTACTGGGGACAAATCTCTCTTTCTTTTGGAAGGGGTAGCTTGGCTTCCGCTGATTAGCATAAGGTCTTCCACCATTTTAAGCATTTGAGACTGAGGCAAGGAAGCAGGTGCCTGAGATTGGGTCTTCAGTTTCTTGGGGGTGGTTTGTACCCTGGGCCTTAGAAACTCAATAGTTTTCAAAAGCATGGTAGACATGTAAGAAGTCATCAGCCTGTACTTCCTCGGAAGCCAGTGCCTGCTCAGCGGCTCTGGACCCATCCAAAGTAGAGGCATCCGCAGGATCCTTCATCGATGCAGAGTCTTGCGGCATACCGGACTCCGAAAGGGTCTTGGTTGTGGCCTGCAAATCCACAGAAGCGGACATCAGGGGCTGGCAAAAGCCCCTCATTGAAGACCAGAGAACTGACTACCTTAATGGAAGCATCGTCGGTAGGTTTGGACCTGTACGGTCCGTCTCTGTCTTTATACTTATGTTTTTTTGGAAGATCTGCTGTCGGATGGCTTACTGAAGCCATATTGGAATTTGAGGACTGAGAGTGAAAATGTCTAGCTACAATAAGGGCCCGATGATGTATAGTTCTGGCATTGAACAAAGCACAAAAGCGACAGCAGGGAACATCGTGGTTTTGGCCTATGGAAGTGACACAGTAAGAATGAAAGTCTCGGTTTGGTATTTGCTTTCCACAAGCGAGACAATTGTTAACTTTTTCTGACATCAGTTAGAGCAAGAAAAAAGAATCCCCAATGGGGTACTTAGCTTTAGAAGACAGCTTCAATTCAGAAAATGAAAACTCAGGAAGCGGCAGATTGGCACTTGTGCGAACTGCTTCTGCTTCGGGCTCCTCGGCAAGAATGACTAATGTAATGGCGTCGGCTGCCTTATTTTATACTACTGACGACCTGACGTCAGTCCTGGAGCGATGGCAACCGATGCAGAAATATTAAGCCTCTGGTATTCAGGCTGACTTGGGGCTACCCTGGCAGGGGAAAACCCAAATGTGGTGACTGCAACAGTGAAACACGAAGAACATCGGACAGAAAAAATATCAGATCAAACTTTTTCCTTTTTTCTTATCATGACCTCCAACAGCTGTACAAATAAAGTTTTTTTTTTTAATTCTGTTTTTTTTTTAATTCTGTTTTTAATGTACCCCTTACACTTGCCCTTTGAGTATCAGAAACAGAAGGAGAATTGCCCAGTTACGTAACTACTTTAAAACATTCCTTAATGAACTGCTTTTCAAAAGCTGGTGGAGAAAACAGGATGCAGAACGGAAGAGACCTCTGTCATACCATAAATGCTTTTCTTCAGAGGTGGAGGTCCAGGAGTTCTCCTCAAAGGTTCTATACCATATTTAGAATTGTCCTACTGTGGCTAAAACCCATTTACCTGTATCATTACTTGGTGGGTTTATGTTGAAGGCACATACATGGGTGGCTAGAAGACAATGTAAAATCCACTTAAAACAGCAGGCTATACAAATTGGTCTACATTAATGAAGCAACTATACAGTAAACTAATGGTGCAGACTATTTTTAAACATGGGCTGAACCAATGTCAGTGACTCATGTTTATTCAAGCGTAATGACCAGCTCTGTCACACCAACTGTGACATGTGGGACCTGTTGCCAGACTTGCTACTTTCTCTGAAGAACTGAAGGAAGATTTGCTTTTTTCCCCCTCAAGATATTTTCACCTGCTAACTCCTTATCAGCCCTTTACGTTGTTTACATATTTTCACCTGCTGCATCAACAACCTGTTTTCAGTGGATTTATTGCTCCCTCCCATTATACAGCTATTAGTAGTGTCCTTATCTTTAAAGTGCCTTATTTCCTTAGAGTACATCTTGAGGTTTTCAAATATTTTTTGCTAAATTAGATGAAACAGCTGCAAGTCTTGGTCTGTTTTATTCAATTTAAGAAAAAGCTTACGCTATATTTAATATTGGAGTTAGTGCCCAGCAAAACAAACATGGTGTGTGAAGTATTTAAGGGCAGTTTGTCTACATTAATGAAATGACATGGAATGGAAGGAAACAGTGCCAGAAAATAATCTTCTGCCAATGATGAAATGTAGCAGCATTACACACAAAAGCTCCAGCAGAACCATTTACAATAGTACTACATAATACACAGGATGTTCAGGTAACAGCAACACTGCATACAAAGTGAGGATAAATAAAGCGGATTATTATGAAATAAACACATACATTTTGCAGGAAGACAGTCAGCACTGAGTGCAGTTAAACACTACTACATTAAATGTCAGATGTAATTATATGCATTTTGCTATAAGAACAGATAGTCATTGCGTGTATATGTGCTCAGTAGAGGTAGTTTAGGAATAATATAGCCTGGAGAACAGCAAAGGCATAGATAGGAGTTAAGTAAGAACAGTTTTAATTTAAATTTAGTTTTAACAAGGCACAAGTCATTTCTCTTCATATATTAGATCCTCCTGCAAAATGACTGAACCAATAGAGCTTCATTAGTGAGTACGCCCATATGTTATGATTTACTCCTAAAGTGACGACCGACAAAATAAGATGAAAGGTTACAATAAGTATGCCCTACTTACAGAACATCAATTTGAAAAAAGATTGTAATGGTTCCGTAAACAACTACAAACTGACAGTAAGATGTGTGAGGTTTAGCACATGATCAGATATGCTATTTATTACAGTCATTTCCCCTTCTACTCTATTGGTGCATCCCTTTGTTGTGTTTTTCTTTCAATAGCCCAGAGGTATTAAACAGGTATATCATAACAAGAATCTCTAAAATATAGGCACTGCCAAGTAAAGAGCTTTATGAAAGTTTGGAGCAAACCTTTGTAAATACAGCTTTTTTATGTCTAGAAAAGGCATCAAAGGCTAAATGGATATTAAACCTGTCCTGCTGTTTTTTGGTTTCCATTTCTTGCAAAGTACCCATACAACTCCAAACCATACTAAATCAAATTAGTCCTGTTTCCATAAATTACTTTAGAATGTCAAGCTCAGTGTGATACTGGACATATCAGTTCAGAGTTTTCTATTACTCATTTACCCTCAGAGAGTTAAGCAAAGTAATAATAAAGGAAATGCATTTTAAACTCCATAATCATAAGACTTACTCCTTGATGAAGTTATTCATTATACACCCACACACTCACTTTACTTTCCTAATGTATCCCTTTTCTTTTGTCTTTGAAATGCCCAGTTGTAATAAATCAATAGCTCAATCTTAAGGTCTATAAAACTAAGCAGCATAATAAAGCTCTGGAGTGAATACTGTAAATTCAGCTTTTCTTAACATGTACAAAGGTATCCCCATCCGTTAATGTACAATAAAAATTGTTCTGCTACTTTCCAATTTCCATTGCTTGTATATATGCTAAACAATTTTGAAACATTTTTCTGAACCTTTGTTAATATCTAGCACAAATGAAATCTGATTAGTCATGTTTCCATGAAGAAAGTTGTCAAAAATAGCTCACTGTGACAAGAGGCATACCAGTTCTGAGTTTTCTATCACTCCTTTCCCCTCCTTGAGTGGAATGTAAAGTAGTAATAAAGGAAATGCAATTTAAACTGCATAAAACAAAGAATTTTTCCTGCTCAACATAATTTTCTTGGCATAAGAGATGCTGCATGGCAATATAATATCACGAAATATAATGCACATTTATTTCATCTAAATGTTGAAATATTACACAGGTGGTACCTCACAATTCAATCACCTCACAACTCGACAGTTTCGTAATTCAACGGCACTTTCTGCTGCCCCGGCATCCTGCAATTCAACCACCGTCTTGCATATTGACCTGGAAAGGAGGCTGAAAAGTTGTTCATTATTTCCTATTGTTTATGTATTGCAGTTGTTTCTTTTAAGTGTTGCAAAGAAGTGAAGAAATGGGGCCAAAGAAGAGTGACACTGGCAGGAAAAATAAGTGTCTGAGCATTGAAAAGAAGAAAAAAAATCATAGGTAAAATTGAGGGAGGAGGTAAAATAGGCCGAACAGCAGAAAAATATGGCATGCCTAGGTTTACTGTCTGAACATTTTGGAAAATTAGAGAGCATCATGGGTGCTAAGGTGTCAAAAGGAGCAACAAAGGTTTTGGACGAACACAGAAAAACAATTCATGAAAGTACGGAGAAGATGCTTCTTGTTTAATTCAAGAACGGGCAGCTAGTCCTGGCAAAGAAGGTGCACAGAACTTTGTCAAGGAATTTGAAGAATTGATAGAGAGAGAAGGCTATCTGCCACAACAGATTTTTAATTGCAATGAAAAGTACAGTTGTGTACCTACCATAAATGTAGATGTTTGAGTGTATTCACTGTTGCAGTCATTACAATTGGGTTATCCTGCTGGCAGGCTACCTGCAGTCAGCCTGAATTCCAAAGTCCTGGTCTGGCGTCGGTTGCTGTCACCTCCTCCTTGACGTCAGTGCACCAGGGGTATAAAAGATGCAGCAGACACCATTTTCTTCAGTTTTTCTTGCCCCAGATGTCAGATGCCCCCTAAAATGGTAGGCTAAATTATGCCAATAAGCATGCATACATCAAAAATCAACTTTTCCTCCATCACAGTAAGACGCTGTCCGGTTCAATTCTCAGCTAGAGCGTCTTCTGCGTGGAGACATGCGTGAATGGTCATACCTCCGTTGAAGGTTGTGCGTCAGGCCTGGCAAGCCAGTAAGTAAAAATCAACTGCCAATCATTAGCGGACCGGAGTTCCGCTGTGGCGACCCCTAACTGGGAAAAGCCGAAAGACACAAACAAACTTCATCTACAAGCAAATACACCACACAGGTTGTATAGAATAGAGAAGTACAGATAAGTCCCACCAAAGGAAAGGGGGATGTGGGTGGGTAACCTGGACTGCAACAGTGAATACACTCGAACATCTACATTTATGGTAGGTACACAACTGTACTATGTTCATCATGTTTCACTGTTGCAGTCATTACAATTGGGTTGAATCCAAAAGCTAAGGTTGGGAGGCTGGTGCTAAATAGGATTAGGAGAGGCTATGAGGCCCTGCAGAACTGCAGTGGCATAGCCTGCCCTGGATTTAGAGTAGAGAGGTAAGTGATAGTGCTTTGTAAAGGTGTGCACTGAACTCCAAGTTGCAGCCTCTAAGATGTCTTTGGTTGGTACTCCTCTAAGGAAGGCTGCTGAAGTGGCTGCTGCTCTGGTTGAATGTGGCCTAATGCCCTTAGGTACTGATTTGCCATGCTGTGAATAGCTGAAACGAATGCAGTGGCCTATCCACTCTGAAACAGTCTGTTTTGAGATAGGCTTTCCTTGTGATCCTGCAGCATATGCCACTAGAAGTTGTTAGTTTTTCTGAAAACTTTGGTTCTGTCCAAGTAGAAGCATAGCTACCTGTGAATGTCCAAAGAATGCAGAAGTCTCTCACCCTTATTTTGTGGGTTTGGATAAAAGTTAGGTAAATGAATAGTTTGGTTAAGGGCCACACCGGACACTACCTTAGGCATAAATGTAGGGTTTGTCCTCAGAGAAACCCTGTCAGGATGGAAAATGATAAAAGGTTCCACAGCCATGAGTGCCTGTATGAGACTCGTCTAGCAGAGGTTATTGCTAGGAGCAGAGCTGTTTTCCAGGATAAGAATTTTATATCAGCTGCAGAGGCTGGCTCAAACGGAGGCAGTGTGAGTTTTTCCAAGACACAGTTGAGGTCCCATGCAGGCATTGGTGCTCTCCTTGGAGGGCTTATGTTTTTGGCCACTCTGAGGTAATGCTTTAGTAATGGATGAGAAAAAATAGGTGGTTCTGTATTGTAATGAGCTGAAATGGCAAAGGCATGAATCTTAATTGATGAAAAGGAAAGGCCTTTATCCAGCATCTCAGTTAAGTATTGTAAAATCTGAGGAATATTTGGAACAACCTTGTCAATTTCTTGTGCCTGATTCCAAGCACAGAATCTCTTCCATTTTTCTGCATAAGATTTTCTGGTGCTAGGCCTCCTGGCCTCCAAAATAACATCCATCACCGCTTTAGACAGAGATGTGTCTTGAATGGCTACATTATCCGCCATGCTGCCAGGTTTAAGGTCCTGAGTTGGCTGTGCAGTATCTGACTGTTTTGTTGGGTCAATAAGTGAGGAATTTGAGGTAATGTCCAGGCTGGGCATTGAGACAAGCTCTTTAGGATTGGGTACCAGCGCTGGCGAGGCCAGTCTGGGGAAATCAGTATCATTTTTGGCTTCTCTTGTCTGACATTTAGGAGTACCTTGGAGAGGAGAGGCAGTGGAGGAAAGGCATATACTGTTAGGTTTTTCCAGCTGAAAGATAGGGCATCCACTTTCCATGCTTGCTTGTGATAAGTCCTTGTGCAGAATCTCTGTAGTTGGCAGTTGGGAGGGGAGGCAAATAGGTCTATGTCCGGGCATCCCCAGTTCTTTGTTATCATGTTGAAGACTTGTGGATCCAATTTCCACTCATGGGGATCCATTGGGTTTCTGCTTAGTTCGTCTGCCAGAGTATTTATCTTTCCTGGCAGGAATTGTGCTTGCAGATGTACTTGGTAAGTCAATGCTGTGTCCCACATGTTCATGGCTAGTCTGCAGAGGGGGTAGGAATGTGTGCCTCCCTGCTTGTTTATGTACCACATGACTGTAGTATTGTCTGTCCTTATCAGTAGTTGTCCTGGATGAAGTAGATACTTGAAGGCTGTCAGGGCATTTTGAACAGCTAGCATCTCTTTTTGATTGATATGTAGATGCATTTGACTTGCGGACCATGTGCCCTGAATACATCTTCCTGCCATGTTGGACCCCAGGCATAAACTGATGCATCTGTTGTTAATGTCTAACTGGCTGTGGGTAAGGTGAATGGCTGTCTCGTGTTGTGGTGATAAGCCTTTGCCCACCATCAAAACTCCTGTTGCAGGCAGGGAATGAGGGTAATTATTGTTTCCAGGCTGTGGCAATGTTGAGTTCAAACACTTTTTAGATACCATTGAAGTTTCCTCATATGCAGTCTTGCATATGGAATTAGTAGAATACAGGATGCCATGATGCCCAAAGCCTGCAGAATTTTTCTTGCACATAACTGGGTCTTTGTTGCCAACATTTTGAAATAAGCAGCCAGTTGTCTTTGTCTGGTGTGAGAAAAGCCATCTGGGCAGTTGTATTTAAGCTTGCACCCAGGAATATCATCTCTTGAGAGGGTACGAGTTTTGATTTCTTTTCGTTTACTGTGTAACCAAGGCCTGCTAGTAATCTTTTTACAAACGCCAGATGCTGTAGTAGAATGTCCTTGTTCTCTGCTTGAATAAGACAGTCATCCAAGTAAGGATATATTTGTATTTCTCTTTGTCTGCAAAATGCAATTACTGGTGCCAGGCATTTTGTGAAGACCCTGGGCACAGTAGATACGCCAAAGGGCAGTGCAGAGAATTGGTAGTGCATTGAGCCAGCTATAAATCTGAGGTATCTTCTGCATGATTGTCTGATTGGGACATGCAGGTAATGCCTCTTTTAGGTCTAAAGTCACAAGCCAAGCCTTCTTGCCCAGCATGGGCAGAAGCTGCTGCAGAGTTAACATTTTGAATTTTGGAATACCCAGAAATGTGTTTAGGATAGACAGGTCCAGTATTGGTCTCCAGGCTTTGTCCTTTCTGGGCACCAAGAATAGTCTTGAGTAAAATCCTAGTCCCTGCTCTTACTGTGGTACTTGCTGAATGGCCCTCATATCCATGAGGGATGAAACTTGGTTTTGTGCCTCTGCCCACTGATTGTGTGGCAGGTCTGGCATACCGATTGCCCTTAGCAGGGTGTTTGAAAGTGGAACCTGTAGCCTTGTGACACGATATTTAAGACCCATTTGTCCTGGGTGATCATGTGCCAATTTTGTGAAAAAAGTGCTAGTTTTCCCCCCAAAGGAGCTGCCAGAAGATAAGTGCTTGGTGCTGGTAGAGAAAAGTCATTGAGACTGTTTCCTGTATGGCTGTGATTTTTCCTCTCCGCTTTAGGAGGTAGAAGCACCCCATTGTTTAGGCCTGTATGAGCCTTGGGGCTGTGATCTGCCTCTTCGATGTCTGTATCTGCCTCTTTGTGGCTTGACACTGGAAAGGACCAATTCTTTGTAGGCCAGTTCCTGTAAGAAATCCTTGACTGTTTGCATAGATTTAGCTTTGTCCTCCATTTTCTTCAACACCTCTTCTGCTTTAACACCAAACAAGGTATCATGCTGTAACGGAACATCTAATAATTTTGCTTTAACATGATCAGGTAGATTCTGTTCCTTTAACCAAGCATGCCTCCTACTGACAGAACCCGTAACAGCGGCCCTGCAGGAGGCCTCTAGAGAATCAAAACCACATTGCAAAGTATGCTTTCCCACTTGTTCAGCTGCATGCAATAAATCCTGCATTTCATTGTTTTCTGCACATTGTCAACATTTTCTGTTTAAGCAGTGACATAAGATATTGTTGATATTTAAGCATATGAAACTGACAATTTAAAGCCCTTACAGCCCAGGTAGCAGAAGTGTAAATCTTTTTCCCCCATCTGTCCAGGGCCCTTGAATCCCTATCAGAGGGGATAGGGTATTTTGCTGTGGAGGCTTTGACCCCTTTGGGACCCTGAGAGATAGTTTCTGGGTCAGCAGCAGGGTTTTTATAAAGAAATGTATGTGAATCAGGAACCCTGTAGTATCTGTCTGGCTTAACAGGAGCTGGTGGTAAAGAGTCAGGAGTTAGACTGGACTCTGAAAATACGTCATCTACAATGTCTAAAACAGGAGGAATAGCAAGGGGCCTGTGCTGAGGCAATAAAAGGAAGTCTCTGAGCCTTTTCTTGGATTCTGAGTAATGTTGGCTCTCCCAGTGGAAGTGCTCCCTCATAGTATGCAGGGTCTCCCCAAAAGAATAATCTTCAGGAGGAGAGGCTGAAGGGATAGATTCTTCAGCATCAGAATCCTCATAGGGAGGAAGAGAATATTCCTGTTCAGAAGAGGAATCAGAGGAAATGGAAACCTGATCTGAAGATTCATATTCTGTCTCTTGCCTAGGCCTTTTATCAGGTGGGGATGGGAACCCCTGATCAAAGTAATTAGGTCTTTGGCCATTTTAAGCATCTATTTTTAGGCGTGAAGGCCTGTCCAGGAGAATGTTGTACTTGTTTCTTTGTCTTTAGAGGTGCTTTAGTCTTTGCCTTTGAAGCTGAAGTTGTTTTCACATATAACTGTGCAGGCCTGAAAACACCCTCAGAAGCAGATGCCTGCTCAGCGGCTCCGGACCCATCTGAGGGAATGGTTTCCGAGTGTCCAATACCTTGAGTTTCCAGCTGCCCCGGCTCCACGTGGGAGTCGGAAGCGGCCTGTGGCTCGGAGGTAGCGGGCATCAGGGGCTGCGAAAGCACCTCACTGAGAACCGGCGATAGGCCTAGCGGAAGCCTCGTCGTCGGTTTTGGACCTTGGATGCCTTTCTTTTTCTTTGCGTTTTTTATAAACTCCGGTAGTTGGCTGTTCTGATGGCATTATATAATTAAATCTTCTGCCAAAGTAATGAAATGCAAAATCGTACAGACGCTTAATAGTGCAGTGGTTAAATCTAGCACAAAACTGACAACTAGCAACGTCGTGGTCAGGGCCTAGGCAAGGAATACAGTAAGAATGAAAATCCTTATAAGGTATTTGCTTCCCACAAGAAATAGAAATAGAATAGAATTATTAACTTTTTCTGACATCGGTCTGGAGCAAGAAAAAAAAAGTTTCCCCAACGGGGTACTTAGCTTTAATGAAGACTTCGGCTCTGAAATTCGAACTTGAAAATCTCAGGAGTTGGCCGACCGGCACTTGCTAACTGCTTTTGCTTCGGGCATCACGCGGCAAGAAAGACTGAAGAAAATGGCGTTGGGTGCATCTTTTATACCCCTGGCACACTGACATCAGGGAGGAGGCGACAACAACCGACGCCAGACCAGGACTTTGGAATTCAGGCTGACTGTGGGTAGCCTGCCAGCAGGATAACCCAATTGTAATGACTGCAAAAGTGAAACACGAGGGGCTTTTCTGGAAGAGATTGCTAAGTAGGACTTGCATAACCCAAGAAGATGCTACGATTCCAAGTCACAAGCCCACGAAAGACAGGCTCACACTTCTCCTGGCAGCAAACGCCAGTGGAGACTTCAAGCTGAAGCCTCTGCTGGTTTATCACTCAGAAAACCCAAGACGCTTTGGAAAAAAGATTATAAAGTCAGAACCACTTGTAATGTAGACCAGTCGGTTTTCGAGGATTGGATTTTCAAGGAGTTTGCTCCAAGTGTCAGGACATACCAGACGAAGAAAAATTTACCAATGAAAACTCTTCTGCTTCTGGACAATGCCTCTGCCCACCCAAGAGAGTTAAAGGAAATTCTTCAGACAGACTATGATTTCATCGCTGCTCAGTTCCTGCCTCCCAACACAACTTCTCTCATTCAACCTGAATGATCAACAAGTTCATGCCTGCTACAAGAAGCTCTACACAAAGCACTCTTCTCAAGGCTCTTTGACGTAACTCATTCCTCAGATAAAACACTGAAGGAATTCTGTAAGACTGAGTTCAACATTCTTTCAAGCCATATTATTCATCAAAACTGCCTGAGATGGAGTGTCGCAGAAAGCGCTTTGTGCAGTCTGGAGGAAACTGGTTCCTTCCTTCTCTTCCTAGGGTGAAACAGTGGACGATGCAGCTAAAGTGCTGCAAGACATGGTCTTCCACAGCAGAGTACCTGGACACAGGGGAGGTGGATGAGGCAGATGTGGAGGAATTGCTACAAGAACATGACAACGAGCTCACAATGGAGGAACTTAGAGCATGCAATGAACAGGTCAAAGAAAAAGAAAGGGAAATTTCTTCTGAAGATCAGGATGGCAGGGAAAAAGGACCCATGCCAACAGCTTGCATTAAAGAACTTTTACCGAACTGGGAGAAGGTGCATGCTAAAATCTTGGAGTGGCACCCCAACACATGAACAGGATGACAGACTGGTTTAACAACACAATCATGCACCACTTCAAGACAACCTGAAAAAAAGGGAAAGACAAGTCACCCTGGACAAATATGTTTCACATACACCTGCCAAAAAACAGAGCTAACAGGCAGGACAGGGTGAAAAATCCCCTTCCACCAACTGAAGACTAAGTGGACTCTATAAATAGTGTAAATATGGTGACTCGTTCAGTTTTTGGCACAGACACTGGTGGGGCTGGGCAAAGAGAATGGGCACAGGTGTATGATGCCGACTCACCTGAATGAATGAGTCAAGTAGGGGACTGAGTAAAGTCTTGGAGAGGGATTAAAAAAGTACAGTTGTGTACACTTACCATAAATGTAGATGTTCGAGTATATTCACTGTTGCAGTCATTACATTTGGTTAATCTGCTGGCAGGTTGCCCTCAGTCGGCCTGATTAACAAAGTCTTAGGTCCTGCGTCGGTTGCTGTCCCTTCTTCCATGACGTCAGGGGTCCAAACATGCAGCCAACGCCATTACATCAGTTTTTCTTGCCCCAGATGTCAAGTGCCCCCCCCCAAATGGGGAGCAAAATATATATATATATCCATATATAATAAGAAACACAAAAATATACCTCCACACAAAAGCAAATACACCAAAAAGGCTTTTAAGCATAACAAAAGAAAGAAGAGGTATAGTAAAAGAAAAACGGGGCTGCAGGGAGGGTAACCAGGACTGCAACAGTGAATACACTCGAAAATCTACATTTATGGTAAGTGTACACAACTGCACTATGTTCATCGTGTTTCACTGTTGCAGTCATTACATTTGGGTAGATTCCCAAAGCCAACGTTGGGAGGATGGATTTATACAGCATTAGGACCAGCTATAAGGCCCTGCAAAACAGCAGTGGTAAAGCCAGCTCTGGATTTAGAGAAAATTGGTAAGTGATAATGCTTGGTGAAAGTATGAACTGAGCTCCAGGTAGCAGCTTCTAGAATATCCCTGGTAGGAACAGCTCTGAGAAAGGCTGCTGAAGTAGATGCAGCCCTGCTGGAATGAGATCTGCTCCCCTGGGGGATAGGTTTTTCATGGTGCTTATAACAGAAATGAATGCAATGGCTTATCCATTTAGAAATGGTTTGCTTTGAAATAGCCTTCCCCTCTGCCCCTGCAGCAAATGCTACCAGCAGTTGTTCAGATTTTCTTCGGGATTTAGTCCTGTCCAAGTAGAATCTAAGTTGTCTGTGTACATTCAATGAATGCAGAATCCGCTCTCCCTTGTTCTGCGGATTGGGAAAGAACGTTGGCAAATGAATGGACTGATTAAGAGCCACACTGGATACCACCTTGGGCATGAATGATGGATTGGTCCTGAGTGACACCCTGTCCGCATGAAAGATGATGAAAGGCTCCACTGCCATAAGGGCCTGTAATTCAGATATCCTTCTAGCTGAAGTGATTGCTGAAAGGAAGGCTGTTTTCCAGGAAAGAAATTTTAAGTCTGCAGTTGCAGCTGGCTCGAAAGGAGGTAGAGTGAGTTTCGCCAATACAAAGTTAAGATCCCAGGCAGGGGTTGGAGCTCTACTGGGTGGTCTCAAGTTTTTGGCCCCTCTGAGATACTGCTTTAGAAGAGGATGAGAAAAGGGGGGGGGGGTCTGTGTTGTAATGAGGTGAAATGGCTGAGGCATGGATTTTTATGGAAGAAAAAGGCAGGACCTTATGAAGCATGTCAGTTCCCTTGAGAATGATTCCAGGCACAGAATCTTTTCCATTTCTCAGCATAAGATTTTCTAGTACTAGGTCTTCTCGCCTCCAAAATGACATCCATCACAGGTTTGCTGAGGGATGCTAAGGATGAATCTAAGTGATTAGCCAAGCTGCAAGACTCAACGTTTGGAGCAGAGGGTGTAGAATTTGGTTCTCCTGCTGAGACGGTAAGGAAGGTGTCTGAGGCAGGTGCCACGGAGAAATGTGTGACACACTGTGCAGGAGTGGGTACCAGTGTTGGCGAGGCCAGTCAGGAGCAATCAAAATCATTTTTGGTTTGTCCTGTTTGACTTTTTAGTAGAACTTTGGAGAACAAAGGCAGAGGGGGAAAGGCATAGACTGATAGGTTTTTCCAGCAGAAGGACAGAGCATCCACTTTCCAGGCTTTTTTGTGATGAATTCTTGTGCAAAATTTGTCCAACTGGTAGTTCTGGGGTGAGGCAAAAAGATCTATGTCTGGGCTCCATTTGCACGTCAACATTTTGAAAATCCTTGGTTCCAGTTTCCATTCATGAGGATCCATGAGATTTCTGCTTAGTTCATCTGCCAGAACATTCTGCCTTCCTGGCAGGAATTGAGCTTGTAGTTATACTTGGTAGCTCAAGGCCGTGTTCCATAATGCCACGGCTAGTCTGCAGAGGGGGTAGGAATGTGTACCCCCTGCTTGTTTATGCACCACATAACCGTGGTGTTGTCCATCCTTATCAGTAGTTGTCCTGGATGAAGACAGTCCTTGAAGGCTGCCAGTGCATTTTGTACAGCTAGCATTTCTTTTTGATTGATATGAAGGTGCATTTGATTTGGGTTCCATTTGCCCTGAATGCACTTCCCTGCCAGATGAGCCCCACATGCATAGCCTGATGCGTCTGTAGTTATGGTTTGGGTGGCAGGGGATGGCGTGAATGACAGTCCCTTGTTTTGGTGGCAGGCCTCTGCCCACCATAGGAACTCTAGGCGCAGGCAAGGTACGATAGGAATCATTGTTTCCAGGCTGTGACAATGTTGACTCCATAACCTTTTTAAGTACCACTGAAGTTTCCTCATATGCAGTCTTGCATATGGAATTAGAAGAATGCATGAGGCCATGAACCCCAAGGCTTGCAGTATTTGCCTTGCCGATAGCAGGGATTTTGTGGCCGTCTGTTTGAAGCAAGTCACCAAAAGAATTTGCTTTTCTGGCGTAAGGAAAACCATCTGAGGATATAGCTGGTTTTGGCGTAAAGTTGTTTTTGTGCACTACCATTTATTAGTATTTGAGCCCTAAATCCCCTTAACCTCTGGCGTGGGCTGTTTGTTTCTGTGCTTATGTTGTTGATATATTATATACTGTATTGGTAATTCCTATCTCTTTGCAATTTTTGTGTCTGTGCTTACGTCGTAGATATAGTATGGTACTGCATTGGCAATGTACTATCTCTTTGTAATATAATGCGATTTTTCCTTGCTCTACATGGTTTTTAGCGATTAGGCTAGTCTTACATTTTTAGTTCTTGGTGCCGCTAACCTTATAGCTACTTGCGATTTTTCCTTGCTCTATATGGTTTTTAGCGATTAGGCTAGTCTTACATTTTTAGTCTTGGTGCCACTAACCTTATAGCTACTTGCTTGAAGGGAGATGAGACTACTTCCGTTCTTTTTGTGTTGGCTATGTTGCATTTTGGTTTATGGCTTGAACTGATGCTTAATGAGGGTTCTACATGAGAAAGCGCTAAGCTGTAGGAATTACATATTTTTTTCCCGCCTTATCACTGTCAGACTTCCTCTGGCAAGTTTTTTGCGCGTTGTGCCACATTACTGCGTTCAGACTAAAGCTATTGTTTCTGCACTTGGTTTCTGCTCTCTACATTTTTAGTAGTGTTTTGTAAAACCTGAGCCTGATGTGTACATGCAGATAAAGGAAAGTGTTACTTTACTCTTGACACTAAGCTGACAATTAGTTGTACCTTGTTTATTTGCCTAGTAAATGTACATATTTTGTTACTCCATGTAAAGAGTGATTTGCTTGTCATAGTTCAAAGTTATTATACGCTGCTCATTTTTGTCTTTTTTACATATCGTTTCTCTACCAGCTGGTATAAGGTATTTTTCTCCACTCTCAACTCCTGGAAGTGCTCGTTTGTGGACTCCTAAGAACTACTATATCCACCCGCCAAATCCTGCCTTGGTTCCCCCCTGGGTTACCTAAACCACCCTGGACAAAACCACAGTAATCATCACTGTATGTTAGTGTTTTTTGACTTTTATTCAAAGAGTATTACTTATGCTATATTTTATTTTCTACTCTTGTTACTTTTACTAGACTACTGCCAGTCTCTGCCAGCAGCAACTCCCCCCTCCCTGTTTCATTTTACTACTCTATCCCTTAGACTGCCTCTTCATTTTATAGACCCTTACCTTCTTCAATCCAGCCCTTAATCTATCTGTGTCCTTAGTACTTGCCTTTCACCTTCTCCCTCCTCCTATGCTCTTCTCTTCCCCCTGGGAACATTGTAGTGTCTCCGTCTACCCTCCTCACTGTTTGTATTTTTTTGTGCTCTCCTTGACTCTCTGCTTCTTCCTTGTGTTTTTTTTCCCTTTTCTTTGCCCTGACTACATTCTCTGTCCCTTAGTCTTAGCAACCTGTCTCTAGGGCTGCTTTTTCACCACCTCTACATATTCTAGGCTTCCCTTGAGCCTATCCCCATACTTGTCTTATTCTCAGCCTCACTTATCTACTATCTTTCCCCTTTTTCTCCACTACCCTCCTTTAGCCAGCCTTCTGCCCTTGAATTGCACCTTACTGACTGTTTTCTCTCCCACTTGCTCTCGCATGGTTTTGTGTCTGCCCCCCTCCCTACCCCCAAATCCCACCCACCCCTGGGAGTCCTTACCTTATAGCTCTCTAGACACTCCCCCATATCCCCTAGCCTATCACCATCACTCATCACTTAAGCTCTCCCCTTGGCTATTATCTCTCTTTCCTTTTCCCCTCCTACTTCTTGCTACTTCGGCTACTCCCACCTCTAACATTCACCTCCAAATCATTCTTCTACTTTTCTTGTCCTTTACCTAGACTAAGCTACCCCTTGTACCTGCTAATTCTATCAGCATCTAACTATTATTGACAACCTCTATCCAGGTCTTGTTTTTTATTTCTTCTTTCTCTTAAACACCACATACTACTGGTTATTACATAATCACTGGCTCTTGCACTGACCAACTCTCACAAACTATATCATCTTAACACTTACTCAATACCATGCTTCCTACACTAAAACCCTTTCTCTCATACATCTTTCTCTTTACCACTATTCTAGCCTCTCTTTCTATATCCTACTATATCACCCTCTTTGAAAACAACTCTTTAAAGGAACAAATCATCATCTCCAGCAAACACTACCATCCTCTTTTCTCACTACCCTTAATCACAGTAACATAACCTGCTCCACTAATTTTCTTCTACCAAAATACCACAGAATAACTCATATGACATTCTACCTTAACAAAAGATATTGTAACAACTTACTCAAAATCCTTAAATTCCTATTCTACTCCAATCATTACCTCCTCCTACATGGAGATATACATCCAAACCCTGGTCCCTACACTAAGACTAATCTAAACACAAATACATATCCTATACCTCCACCAAGTATTAAAACATCTAACTCCCTTCTAATAGCTCACCTTAATATTAGAAGCATAAACAACAAAGTTCATCATCTCCATGCACTATTGAACTTGCACTCATTTGACATATGTCTTACAGAAACATGGTTAAAACCCTCTACTCATGACCAGGAAATAACCCCTCCTGGCTACAACATACTCAGATATGACCGTAAAACTAAGAAAGGTGGTGGTATAGCCATCTTCTATAAATCCAATCTCCAACTTACCATCCATAATGAACTTTCACTAACAGACCCCAAAGCTGAATCATTATCTACCAAACTCCAGATTAACAACAACAAATCAATCTATCTAATTTGTATACATCTCCCCCCTGGTAAAAATACTCAGACTCTAGAAAACTTACTTAGCTCACTTTCCAACCAACACCACCAAGAAACCATAATACTTGGTGATTTTAACATTGACTGGATAACCTGTTCAAACCAACACCCAACTAACCATATTAATCTCTATGGGTTCAGGCAATTAATAACAACTCCTACTAGACTCCATAAACAAAACAGAAAAGAAAAAACTCTTGATTGGATCCTTATTAACAACCACCCCAGCAGTTACACTCCAGGAACCCTTCCTGATAATATCAGTGACCACATGCTTACATATGTCACAAGACAAAAAGTGAATATTCCACTTACTCATAATCTAAGAACATCCCGATCAAAAAAGTTCTTTAACCCTGAAAATTTCATTACTGAATTGCAAGCTTGTGACTGGTCACCACTAACTCACCTTGAACTAAATAAAGCAGTGACCTACTTTAATACAAACTTTCTTCAGATCCTTGATCATCATGCCCCTTTTCACTCTACTAGAATAAGATCCAAAGCTGCTCCATGGCTTTCTAAACAAACAAAAGATAACATGATCCTCAGAAATAAAATCTGGGCCAAATGGAGATCTACTAAATGTCCATCTGATCATCTCCTCTTCAAACAATTAAGAAATGCCACCAAAAAAGATACTGTTAGAGATAAAAGGAATATTATCTTCACCTGCAACAAAGTAGTCAAAAAACCCTCAAAATTCTGGTCAAGCGTCAATAAACTTCTTAAACCAGGACATGCACCTACTCCTACCCCTACAGGCTTTCACCTCAACAATGCTACACAGATCCCTGATACCTTTAATAAGTATTTCACAGAAGCCATTCAATCCCTAGCTAACTCATTACCTACACCAACTGCATCCCTACCAAATACCTCTGTACCCTCGACTAAGAACTTTCAAATTCAACCCGTTGCTACATCTTTTATTTATAAGCTTCTTAAGAAACTCAAACCTTGCACCCCATCTGCTGACCAACTCACATCTGAATACCTACAAATAGCTGCTAAAGCTATCAATTATCCAGTCTCCATACTGATAAATAGGACAATCACTGAAGGAACAATCCCCACCTTATGGAAAATATCTCATATAATTCCCCTACATAAAGGAGGTTCATCAACTGAACTCTCAAATTTTCGTCCTATTGCCTTACTTTCCCCATTAGCCAAAATTATGGAAAGATGTGTTCACAAACAAATTCTTAACTACCTTCTTCAAAACAAACTTCTAGCCGACTGTCAACATGGGTTTAGACCATTCCACAGCACAACAACTGCCCTCCTTTCCTTCTCTGACTCCATAAACAAAAATAGAAACAATAATTGCTTCTCCTCAGCACTTTTTATAGATCTGTCCAAAGCCTTTGATATGGTTAACCACAATATTCTTCTTGACAAACTTAACCTTTATTCTCTTAGCCCACACTCACTACAGTGGTTTAGGAGCTATCTCCATAACAGGCAACAAGCAGTCCTTTGGGAGAATAACCTATCTTCCTTACTCCCAGTAAATATTGGAGTTCCACAAGGTTCAATCCTAGGTCCCCTTCTTTTTTCTTTATTCATCAATGACTTACATCTGAATATACCACAAGCCACCTGCATCCAATATGCTGATGACTCAACATTAATCTGCACTGCTAAAAATATTCCCTCCCTCCAGTCCCTCACCCAAACAGTCTTTCAATATGTCGAAAATTGGTTCATGCAACACTGCCTCCTCCTTAACCCCAAAAAACCAAGCTTCTTCTCTTTACTCCCACTCATAAATCTCCCACACCTCTCTTTACTATCTCCTCAAATAATGCAACCAGTATAAACCCTGATAAGACCACTCGACTGCTAGGTGTAACTATTGATAATCATCTAAATTTTGACGAACACATTAACACCACTATTAAAACTGTCAACAGAAAAATTGGAACACTCTACATAATTAAACCCTTTCTTACCCCAGAAGCTAGAAAAACCATTGCTCAAACACAACTGATCTCCACCCTCTTCTATGCCTCACCTATCTACACTAACTTATCCAAAAATAACACTACCAAACTCTCTATCTGCTACAATAACATAGCCAGATTCATTACTGCTACTCCCCAACGAACTCACCATTGTATTAACCTCAAACTTCTAAACTGGTTAGAGCTAAATAACCACTTACTCTATCAACAACTACTCATCATTCATAAGACCCTTTACTACCCTGATGTTACCCCTAGCCTTACAAAACTGATCATACCATATAAAAACCTAGCCACACTTTGTTCTGCTAATAAACTCCTAGTATCTCTAACTAAATCACATAATAAAGCTGGGGATGCATTACTCTCAAATTCCATAGGTAAAATCTGGAATCAACTCCCACAAGAAATAACTAATCAAAACTCTACCTCTCTTTTCAAAAAACACATTAAAGAACATCTCAAAACACAATGGCTGTGTCCTTGTGCAAATCCCGACTGAAATCATGTTCTCACTCACCTATTTTTACCCCCATTTCCCCCCTTACTGAGCTACTCACGATAACTTTCAAGAGTTTTAGAGTTATATCTAAGAAGTAGGCTTTACCAGAAATCTTTTATCTGCCTGTGTTAACTTTTTTTTGGTGTTATTTGTTTCTGTTACTGTTTTTAAAAGCAGTTTATAGTAGTATGTAGTATAAATTCATCTCCTATTTTACTATGTGTTTTGTGTTGAAACATATTTTTCATTCCACCTTGTATTGTTTTTACTCATATTATGCTTTATGTAATAAATCATTGTTTATTGCCTGTACTGGAGTTTTTCTCCCTGGGCCTCTACTGAAAACGGATATTTATGTCCAGTTAGACTAGCCCGGTCAACAAATGTAAAATAAAATAAAATAAATAAATAAATAAATCTGGGCAGTTGTATTCAAGCTTGCACCCAGGAATGTAATTTTTTGAGAGGGTACCAGTTGAGATTTCTATTCGTTTATGGTATATCCTATACAGGTTAGAAGTTTTGTTACAAATGCCAGATGTTTTTGAAGAGTGGCCTGGTTTTCTGCCTGAATTAGACAATCGTCCAGGTATGGATATATCTGAATATTTCTTTGCCTGCAAAAAGCAATTACTGGATCTAGGCACTTTGTGAATACCCTGGGCGCAGTAGACAAGCTAAACGGCACTGCAGAGAACTGATGATGCATGCAGCCTGCTTTGAAGTGTAGGAATCTTCTGCAAGATTCCCTGATTGGGATATGCAGGTAAGCCTCTTTTAAGTTGATAGTTGCCAACCAGGCATCCTTGCCTAGCATAGGAAGTAACTAATGAAGAGTCAGAATCTTGAATTTTGGAATGTCCAGAAAGGTGTTTAGAGTAGACAGGTCCAGAATTGGACACCATGAATTGTCTTTTCTGGGTACCAGGAATAGTCTGGACTAGAACCCTTGTCCCTTTTCCTCTTCTGGTACTAGCTGAATAGTCCCCATGTTTCTGAGCCTCTGCCCACTGATTTGGGGGCAGGTCTGGCCACCCGTTTGGAGTTGGCAGCGTGTGGAAATGAAATCTGTATCCCTGGGACACTATATTTAAAACCCATTTGTCCTGGGTTATAAGTTGCCAGTTTTATGAACGAAGAGCCAGTCCCCCCCCCCGCCAAAGGGGCGGCTAAGAGATAAGTGCTTGGTAATTTCAAAGGGAAGTCATTGAGACTGTTTACCATAGGGTGGTACCTTACTGTTTCCAGATTTGGAAGTGGAAGCACCCCATTGCGTAGTTCTGAAAGTCCCTTGGGACTGAAACCTGGTAGTTTTGGAATATCTGGGTTTGGCCGTAGTGGCTCTGGAAGGAGCTGAAAAGGACCAGTTCTTAAGTAGGCCAATGCCTACTAAATCTAGGAGGTTGCAATTGTAAGAAATCTTTCACAGTTTGCATAGATTTAGCTTTATCTTCCATCTTTTTTAGAACCTCTTCAGCCTTATTACCAAATAAGTGGTCCTGCTGCAAAGGAGCATCCAAAAGATTTGCTTTAACATGATCAGGCAGAGCATGCCTTCTAAGCACAGACCCAGTAACAGCAGCCCTACAAGAGGCCTCTAAGGAATCAAAACCACACTGCAAAGTATGCTTGCCAACTTGTTCAGCTGAATGCAACAAGTCCTGCAAATCTTTATTCTCCACACAGTCAGAAATCAACATAATTTTCTGTTTAAGCAGTCCCATGATATGCTGTTGATATTTTAGCATATGGAATTAACAGTTTAAAGCCCTGACTGCTAAGGTTGCGGAAGTATAAACCTTTTTACCCCATCTATCCAGTGCCCTGGAGTCTCTAACAGAAGGGGTAGGATTTTTAGCAGTAGAAGCCTTAATGCCCTTGGGCCCCTGAGAAATGGTTTCAGGGTCCGCAACAGGATTTTTGAAAAGGAATTTGTGGGACTCAGGAACCCTGTAGTGCCTGTCCGGTTTGCTAGGGGCTTGAGGCAAGGAATAGTACAGTTTTGTACCTACCATAAATGTAGATGTTCGAGTGCTAATACAGCTGCAGTCATAACAGATGGGTTATCCTGCCGGCAGGCGGGTCCTCGGTCGGCCAAATTCCAAAGTCTAGGTCCGGCGTCGGATGTCGTTGCTTCTTCCCTGACATCAGTGCGACAGGGGTATAAAAGAACCAACAGACACCATTTTCTTCAGTTTTACTTGCCCCAGATGTCAGGTGCCCCCAGAAGGAAGGCAAAACATAAATTTATGTAATAATGCAATGCAATATAATCAAAAAACAGTAATTGCAAGCAAATACACCATAAAAGAATATCCCAATCAGGTTGTATGAGGAGGTGTTAGCCATTAGGCCTGTCCCAAGAGGGGAAGGAGGGAGGGAAACCTGGACTGCAGCTGTATTAGCACTCGAACATCTACATTTATGGTAGGTACAAAACTGTACTATGTTCATTGTGCATACAGCTGCAGTCATAACAGATGGGTAGAATCCCAAAGCTAAAAAAGGGGTGGTAGGCACTAAGTGGAACTAGGAGGAGCAAGGATGCCCTGCAAGACTGCAGTGGCAAAGCCCACTCTAGATTTGGAGTATAATGGTAGTATGTACAGAACTCCAAGTGGCTGCTTCCAAAATATCTTTGGTAGCAACCCCCCTGAGGAAAGCTGCAGAGGTAGCTGTGGCCCTTGTGGAGTGAGATCTGATGCCTGTAGGTACAGTTTTACCATGAAAAGAATAACAAAAGCGTATGCAGTGGGTTATCCATTTTGAGATTGTCTGTTTGGAAATAGCCTTTCCTTGAGCACCTGTAGCATAGGACACAAAGAGTTGCTCTGATTTTCTGAATGGCTTTGTTCTGTCCAAATAATAATGAAGCTGTCTGTGAATGTCCAAGGAATGTAGTAGTTTCTCCCCTTTGTTTTGTGGATTAGGGTAAAAGGTAGGCAAGTGGATAGCCTGATTCAAGGCTACCCTGGATACTACCTTTGGCATAAAAGAAGGGTTGGTTCGTAAGGAAACTCTGTCCTGATGGAAAATGATGAAAGGCTGCACAGCCATGAGGGCTTGTAGTTCCGAAACCCTGCGTGCTGAGGTGATAGCCAGAAGGAAGGTTGTTTTCCATGACAAATATTGCAGTTCTGTTGAAGCAGCTGTCTCAAATGGAGGCAGGGTCAGTTTTTCTAGAATGAAATTGAGGTCCCCAGCAGGTACTGGTTGCTTCCTTGGGGGTTTTATATTCTTAGCCCCTCTGAGGAACTGTCTTAAGAGAGGGTGAGAGAATAAAGGAGGATCAGTGTTGTATTGAGCAGAAATGGCTGAGGCATGGATTTTGATGGAGGAGAATGAAAGTCCACTGCTTAGCATCTCAGCTAGGTACTGTAATATTTGAGGTAAATTCAGTATTCCAGGATTCTGACCCTTTTTCTGATTCCAGGCACAAAATAGTTTCCATTTTGTAGAGTAGGCTTTTCTAGTAGAAGGCCTTCTGGCCTCCAAAATGACATCCTGCACCTCCTTGGAGAGTAGGTTCTGTTGTGAATTTAAGGAATCCTCCATGCGGCTAGAATGAGTGTTTTCAGCTGACTGTGAAGAGTTTTGAAGTTGTGCTGGGTCAATAGAAGAGGCATTAGAGGCAGGATCCATGGTGGGGAATGCGTCAGGCTCCTCAGGAGTGGGTACCAGTGTTGTCTTGGCCAGTCTGGAGCAATGAGAATCATCTTTGGTCTGTCTGCTCTGGTTTTTAATAGAACTTTGGGAAGCAGAGGAAGAGGTGGAAAGGCATAAACTGTCATTGTTGCCCAACTGAAAGAAAGTGCGTCCACTTTTCAGGCCTGTGGATGATAGGTCCTTGAGCAGAATTTTGTCAATTGGTAATTTCTGTGGGTAGCAAAGAGATCTATGTCTGGCCTTCCCCATGCTTGAATTATCTTTGCAAAAACTTGAGGATGCAACTTCCATTCGTGTGGATCTGTCATATTTCTGCTTAGGTTGTCTGCCAGCGTGTTTTCCTTGCCTGGCAGGAATTGTGCTTGAAGTTGGATTTGTAATTCCAGAGCCATGTTCCAAAGAGACATGGCTAGCCTGCACAGGGGATATGAATGGGTTCCTCCCTGTTTGTTTATGTACCACATCACTGTGGTGTTGTCTGTCCTTATCAATAGCTGGCCTGGATGCAGTAGGTCTTTGAAAGCCATAATAGCATTTTTTACTGCTAGCATTTCCTTTTGATTGATGTGTAGGTGCTTTTCTTTTTGGGACCATTTGCCCTGAATGCACTGATCACTATCCAGGCGTAGTCCGAGGCGTCTGTTGTGATGATTTGATTTGCTTGAGGCATGCAGAATGGGAGACCTATGTTTCTTTGGCATGCTTGAGCCCACCACAGAAATTCCTTTTGGAGGCATGGAATCAGTGGTATAATTGTTTCCAAACTGTGGCTGTGTTGAGACCATAAGTTTTTTAGGTACCACTGAAGTTTCCTCATATGCAGATTTGCACATGGGATTAGCAGGATGCAGGATGCCATGAATCCCAGAGCCTGCAGGATTTTCCTTGCAGTCAGCCTGGTGAAGGTTGCCAGTTTTCTGAAGTATTGAGTTAGTTGCCCTTGTTTCTCTGGCGTGAGGTAGGCCATCTGGGTGTTTGTATTCAAGCTGGCACCCAGGAAAATTATTGTTTGAGAGGGTATTAGTCTTGATTTCTTTTTGTTGACTATGTATCCCAGAGAGTTCAACAACTTTATTACAAACGCCAGGTGTTTCAGAAGTATGTAATCAAAGTTGTATCACCACAAACCCAGTTGGAAGCACAAACTCCGTTTAATGAAAAAAGAAAGCAGTCCACATTAATGTATAGCACACACAAAACACGTTTTCGTCTTCAACTTCATCAGATAGCTAAAACACCCTACACTACCCATTTAAATACAACTTCATCCCCTCAGACATCCAATAGAAAAACAGAAGTAATTAATAGATACCAAATGCTCTTCTAAAAAAAATGTGTGTGTGTGTGTATAAGACACTAAAATACATCAATTACACCAAAACATTACATTTCCCATAAATATTCTACACATCACATAAATATCCAAATATTAAAAACAATGTAAAACCATTATTGAATTTGATTCAAAACATGAAATGTTAAAAAGACCTAAAACTCCCTCTTGTGTCAAAAGTATGTATGTGTAAATATAATAAATAATAAACACACATGGTTAAAAAACTTTTACAGATCTTAATTTTAATACTGGCGCTAAAGATATCATATCATTTAGGCCTGGAGGTCTATTAGCTTTCAAAATTAGCTGCCAGTACAGTTCTCTATACTCAACCAGGGTCTCCCACATACCACCCCTCGGATCCAAGGGAACTACCTCAAGTACAAAAAACTGAAATCCTTTTATTTTGCATGTCAAACTATGTTTATACAACGCATTGTTTTCACATTTATTTCTAACATCATAAAGGTGTTCGTAAATTCTCTGTTTTAATTTTCTCTCAGATTTACCTACATAAAAGGATTCACCTTCCTTAAAGGTAACTAAATATATAATCCCCTTGGTAGCACAATTAACATAGGTGTGTAACAGTAATTTCCTTCTCCTAGCTTCCAAATAAAAGGAATCACCTGTTTTGAGATAGGCACAATAATTACACCTCCCACATTTGTACAACCCTTTCTTCACCCTAGTGGACTTACCTTCCTTGAATTTATTGGAGCCCCTTTCTAAAGATTTTTTTATGGTACTCCCACTACGGTAAATATGTGTTAAAGGTTCATCGAAAATATATTTTAAATCCGAAACCTTAGAAAAGTTATCCCATTCCCTATCTATTATCCTTCTCACAACACTAGACTGACCATCATAGTGACAAACCCTGAGTTAAACTCCTTGCTTAACCCAGTACTCAGTTTTTCATCTTTTCCTTTTTCGGGGGAAATTTTCCCCAATATAGGGGCAAATCTACCCTTCCTTTCTTCCCATACTTCTTTCAGTATTTTATCAAACTCCTCACCGGGATATCCTCTATTTAAAAATAACTCTTTCAATTTCATCACTTCACCTGTAAAAGTTTTATCATCTGAGGTCATCCTACACATTCTAATGCCCTTTCATTACCCCCTTCTTCTGATATAGTGGGTGGGCACTAGCAAAATGCAGATACGAGTTTGAGAAGGTTTCCTTTCAATGAATCCTGGATACAAAATTTCCATTTTTCTTCTCTATATTTACATCTAAATAAGTTAACTCATGTTCATTAAATTTGTAAGTAAAATCAAAAAATTCAGTTGTACCTTTGAGGTATTCTACAAATTCGTCAAAGTTGCTTAAATCCCCTCTCCCTAAAAAACATAAGTCATCTAAAAACCTTCCATATAGTGTCCAATAACATTTGAAAGGGGACTTTAACAAGTATTCATTTTCCCAATGGGCCATAACTATATTAGCATAAGTAGGGCACAATGTGCCCCCATGGCCACTCCTTTGTCTTGCTTGAAATATTCTCCTTGAAAAAAAGATAAAGTTATTTTTTAACACCAGCTCCATTAATACCAAAATTGTCCTAAACTCGTTTTGGGAAATTTCCTTGTATCCAGTCAACATCTCCTCAAACCATTCCATATCTACATCATGTGGTATATACTGATAAACAAGTCAACTACATCCAAGGTCCCAAAAGCCAGTTCATCATCATACAAATTAGGTTGTAATTTCTTCAAAAAATCCCAGGAATCCTTTAAAATGTTACCATTGTTCAAAACTAACCCTTTCTCCTTCACATCAACAAACTTTGCTAGAGGTGCTGTTATTGACCCATTTGCAGACACTATAGCACGCAAGGGAGGGTCGTTGATGTCCTTGTGTACCTTAGGGATCCCGAAAATAGAAGGAACCTTAGGTTTCTCAACATTTAAATAGTGGTAGGTTTTAATGTCAATAAGTCCTTCCATTAATAAATCATTTAAGGCAACCTGAATTTTTCTATATGCTATGTTGATTTCATTCAAGGAAATTCTAGAATATTTGTTAGTGTCATTCAATAACTCCATCATTTTGCCTTCATAGTGAATGTGATCCGTAAGGACAACCCCCTTACCTTTGTCTGGTTTCATTTCCCTTAAGTTACCATTATTACTCAAATCTTTTAAGACCTGGTTTTCTTTCATTGTCAAATTCGGATACATAAAATTGTTTCAAACTACACCTTAATTCTTTTTCTACCTTTAACTCAAAATTCCTCAATTGGAGGTGTAAAGGTGGATTAAAAGTACTGGTACGTGCCAAACTACGTTGGTTAAAAGTAGTTCCTTTTCCATTAAAAAATATTTCCAAATTTTTCTTCCTCAAAAACATTTTCACATCCACTAATAGTTTGAACATATTAGTTCTCTGTCTAGGTATAAACCCAAACCTCTTGGAAAATAAATCAAAAAGTGTCCTGTCTACAACAATATCAGAATAATTGAAAATGTTAAAATCTTTATAAGACCATTTGTTACCCTCCTGCGTAATAATCTCAATTAATTCCATCTCTTTTCCTTCCTTTCCTGATGTCCCCATCCCCTGTCCCTGTAGTTTTTTGTATTGTACACTACAGGTTCTTTGTCCATCAATCTTTCAGATCTCCTGAGTGGAGGAAATTCGGGAACATTCCTGTTCATTTTCATGTACAAATACTTCGTCATATGTCACCACATCATAGTGTTCTCTACCCCAACGAGACTTTCCCTGATTAGCCCAACTTTTGGGCCTGGGGTATTGCGTTTCGTTTTATATTCTTTAGTGTCCCTCTCAATTTTCCCCACTTCCTATTCTGCACTTCAATACATTTGGATTCAATATTTCTAAGTAGTTTCTGATACTTAATTTTTTCTTCCTCCACTTTAAACAACAAATCACTAGTAATGCCCTTGTTCACCCTTTCTATTTTCTCATGCAATTTCTCCATCTCCCCCACATTGTATTTTATAATAGCTTGCATGATGTCAAAGCCACACTGATCAAATGCTTTCAGTAAATCAAAATTAAAGTCCGTACCCTTAACAACATTGTTGGGGTACTTGCAAACTCTCAGTCCTTTCGGCACAATTTTTAAATCTAAACAATACTTTAAATAAGCATTGCCCATATCCAACATCTTGTATTTATAGAAACAGTAGTCCAAATCATTTAACATGTTGGAAAAACTTCTGTTGCACACAGAATTTGAAAGTTTCCTCCAAATTCAAATTTAATGTTGAGAATGTCACTGAAATGTCTACCAGTACCTGTAGGAACAGTTCCATGAATCTGTTCTGTCCCTGAGTCCAGTCAGTTATTCTTTGATCTGGTACCCTCTAATGGTAAATCCTCTCTGTCGTTGACAAAGGTAGTGCGTGGAAAACAGTCTAAACTATCCAAACCTCCATTATCTGGTACAGAATGCTCTCCCTCATGCTGAGAAATGCCAACGACCATACTTCCACGAGCCTGGTGCGTGTTGGCCACTTCCTGGTTGTGTAGTCCCAGAATTGACGATAGCAGCGTTGCCATGGATTGGCTCATAGGAGTCAATAGTCCCACCAGCTGCATCAATTGTCCTATGAGCTTCCGAAGCTCACCTGTTTCAAAGCCCTTTTGGCTCGATTCCGATGCCATATCCAACGAGGTAAGATCCAAGGATAAAAACTAGTAACCAAACTACGGATCGATGATACTAAAGAAACCAGTAATCAAAGTTGTATCACCACAAACCCAGTTGGAAGCACAAACTCCGTTTAATGAAAAAAGAAAGCAGTCCACATTAACGTATAGCACACACAAAACACGTTTTTGTCTTCAACTTCATCAGATAGCTAAAACACCCCACACTACCCATTTAAATACAACTTCATCCCCTCAGACATCCAATAGAAAAACAGAAGTAATTAATAGATACCAAATGCTCTTCTAAAAAAAATGTGTGTGTGTGTATAAGACACTAAAATACAATTACACCAAAACATTACATTTCCCATAAATATTCTACACATCACATAAATATCCAAATATTAAAAACAATTTAAAACCATTACTGAATTTGATTCAAAACATGAAATGTTAAAAAGACCTAAAACTCCCTCGTGTCAAAAGTATGTATGTGTAAATATAATAAATAATAAACACACATGGTTAAAAAACTTTTACAGTTTGGCAGATCTTAATTTTAATACTGGCGCTAAAGATATCATATCATTTAGGCCTGGAGGTCTATTAGCTTCCAAAATTAGCTGCCAGTACAGTTCTCTATACTCAACCAGGGTCTCCCACATACCACCCCTCGGATCCAAGGGAACTACCTCAAGTACAAAAAACTGAAATCCTTTTGTTTTGCATGTCAAACTATGTTTATACAACGCATTGTTTTCACATTTATTTCTAACATCATAAAGGTGTTCGTAAATTCTCTATTTTAATTTTCTCTCAGATTTACCTACATAAAAGGATTCACATTCCTTACAGGTAACTAAATATATAATCCCCTTGGTATCACAATTAACATAGGTGTGTAACAGTAATTTCCTTCTCCTAGCTTCCAAATAAAAGGAATCACCTGTTTTGAGGTAGGCACAATAATTACACCTCCCACATTTGTGCAACCCTTTCTTCACCCTAGTGGACTTACCCTTCCCTGAATTTGAGCCCCTTTCTAAAAAATGCCAGGCATTTTATGAACACTCTGGGCGCAGTAGATAAGCCAAAGAGCAATGCAGAGAATTGATAATGGGTTGAACCTGCAAGAAATCTGAGGTATCTTCTGCAATCTTGTCTGATAGGGACATGCATTTATGCCTCCTTGAGGTCCAATGTTATCAGCCAAGACTCCTTGCCCAGCATGGGAAGAAGCTGCTGTAATGTGAGCATCTTGAATTTTGGTACGAGTAAATATGTGTTTAGGATGGATAGGTCCAAAATAGGTCTCCAATCTTTGTCCTTCCTTGGTACCAGGAATAGTCTGGAATAAAAACCTTGACCCTGTTCTTGTGCAGGTACCTCTTGAATAGCTTTCATGTCCATGAGAGCTGAAATTTGTTTTTGTGCCTCTGCCCTTTGATTTTGTGGCAGGTTTGGCATGCCTCTCATTTTTGGAAGGGTGTGAAAGTGGAATCTGTAGCCTCTGTCTATAATGTCCAGGATCCATTTGTCTTTTGTGACAATATGCCAATTTGTCGAAAATAATGCCAGTTTTCCGCCTAAAGGTGCTGCCATTAGAGCTTTTCTTGGCATGCAAAGGGGAAAATAATTGGTTCTGCTGTCTGAATGGCTGTGATCTATCCTCTCCACCTCTTGGTGTAGGTGCTTGCCATTGTCTGCCTCTAAATGATCCTTGAGATTGCCCTCTACCCCTCGGGTGCCTGTATCTACCACTTTGAGGTCTGTCCGTGGCTGGAAAGGACCAATTTTTTGAAGGCCAATTTCTACTGAAACGTGGAGGTTGTACCTGTAGGAAATCTTTCACTGTTTGCATTGATTTTGCCTTTTCCTACATTTTCTTTAATACCTCCTCAGCTTTAACACCAAACAATACATCTTTTTGAAGAGGTGCATCTAGTAATTTAGCTTTGACATGATCTGGTAAGGTTTGCTCTTTGAGCCAAGCACGTCTACGTATAACTGATCCTGTAACAGCAGCTCTACATGAGGCTTCTAAAGCATCAAAACCACATTGCAAGGTATGTTTACTTGTTCTGCACTATGCAACAAATCCTGCAACTCCTTCAAGTCTGGTTGTTCAGGTTGTGACATTTTGCTTTTCAACTGAGATAACAAAAACTGTTGATACTTTAACATATGGAACTGACAGTTTAATGCCCTCATGGTTAAAGTGGCCGAGGTGTATACCTTTTTCCCCCACCTTTCTAAAGCTCTGGAATCTCTCTCTGAAGGTAATGGATTTTTGGCAGTGGAGGCCTTAATTCCCTTGGGACCCTGTGAAATAGTTTCTGGGTCAGCCGCATGGCTTTTGTATAGGAATTGGTGTGAATCAGGAACCCGGTAATACCTGTCAGGCTTGACTGGAGCTGTAGGTAAAGAATCTGGGTTAAGGCTGGCCTCTGAATACACATCATCTAGAATGTCTAAGACAGGAGGGATAGCCAGAGGCCTGTGCTGAGGGAGTAAAAGGAAATCCCTGAGCCTTTTCTTGGAGTCTGAGTAATCTTGGCCTTCCCAGTGGAAGTGTTCCCTCAAGGTATGCAAGGTTTCCCCAAAAGAATAGTCCTCAGGGGGGGAGACAGAGGGAATGGACTCCTCTGCATCAGAATCTTCAAAAGGGGAGTATAAATGTTCCTGGTCTTCAGAATGTTCTGAAGTAATGGAGGCCTGGTCCGAGAAAGGGTATTCTTCCTCTACTTTGGGCCTTTTGTCCGAGGGGGGTTGAGAACCCCTGATAAGAGTAATCAAATCCTCAGCCATTTTGAGCATCTGTTTTTTAGGCATGGGGCCTTGAGAGGGGCCCTGTGGAGCTTGTTTTTTAGTATGCATGGCTGCTTTAGATTTAGTGAAAGCCTTAATGGAAAAAGAAGAAGAAGGCCTGAAGACACCTTGAGAGGTGGCAGGCCTGTCTAAACTCTGAGTTTCCCCGCCAAGAGTGGCGTCGGTATCTGTAATCGGGGTGTGGGCCGAGGAGCCAGCGACCTCGGGCACAGAAGACACTGCTAAGGAAGTGTCATCGGTAGTCAGGGGCTGCTTAGGCGCCTCGCTGAGAACCGGAGCACCTGTAGTCGGCTTTCGCGTGGTGTCGGTAGAAGTCGCGGACCTCGTATGTCGGTCCTTATCTTTGCGTCTTTTACTCAAAACAGGAGTCGGAGTATCCGACGACATAATGTAATTAAACTTTTTGCGAAAATAGTGTTGGGCGAACTCCACCCGACGCTTAATAGTGCGTTTGTTGAATGTAGCACAATATTTGCTTCCCACATGAAATGCAATTATTAACTTTGTCTGACATCGGTCTAAGGCAAGAAAAGTTTCCCCAACAGGGTACTTAGCTTTCAAGAAGACTTCAGTTGAAAAATATTCGTAATCTCAGGAGCTGGCCGACCGGCACTTGCGAACTGCTTCTGCTTCGGGCACAGCACGGCAAGAAAGACTGAAAAAAATGGCGTCAGCTGGTTCTTTTATACCCCTGTCGCACTGACGTCAGGGAAGAAGCGACGACATCAGACGCCTGACCTAGAATCTGGAATTCGGCCGACCGAGGACCCGCCTGACGGCAGGATAATCCATCTGTTATGACTGCAGCTGTATGCACGATGAACATCAGGGGCCATACTGGATTCCGAAAACACATCAACATCTAGTACATGAGAGATATAGCCAAAGGCCTATGCTGAGGAAGGAGGAGGCAATCCCTACGCCTCTTTTTGGATTTAGAGAAATCCTGACTTTCCCAGTGGAAATGCTCCCTTAAGGTATGTAAAATTTCCCCAAAATAGAAATCCTCAGGCGGAGAAGCAGAGGGAAAGGAATCCTCTGATCAGAGTCCTCAGAAGTAGGTATGGACAAATCCAGATCATTACAAGAGACAGAAGAAACAGAGTCCTGCTCAGAAGATTCATAGTCAAATTCAATCCTAGGCCTCTTGGGGGGTGGGGGGTTGACTACCCCTGATTAGAGTAATTAAATCTTCAGCCATTTTGATCATTTGTTTTTTAGGCATAGGGGCCTGAACATGTGGCATGGGCATCTGTGTTTTAGACATAGATCGAGATTTAGGCCTTAGCACAGAAGTTGGAGTCTGTTTAATATGCAAGTCTGTAGGGCCTGAATACACCCTCAGAAGCCGGTGCATGCACAGCGGCTTCAGACCCATCCAAGGTAGAGACATCCACGGGTTCCATATGTGAAGCATCTTGCGGCATTCCAGACTCCGATTGGGTCTCAGTAGAGCACTGCGAATCAGAAGTAGCGGGTATCAGGGACTGCGAAAGCGCCTCACTGTGTACCGGTGAACTGGCGACTGGCTTAGGAGAAGCTTTGTCGGCAGTTTTGGACCTCAACGGCCTGTCTTTCTTTACGTTTTTTTCGGTATTCCGGTAGTCGGATGGCTAACTGACATTTCTGGATAATTAAACAGAGAACTGAAATATTTTGAAGCAAAAATGTACCGATGACGGATAGTGCGCTGATGAAATAATGCACAAAACCGACAGCAAGGTACGTCGTGGCCAGGGCCTAGGCAAGGAATACAGTACAAATGAAAATCTTTATGAGGTATTTGCTTCCCACAAGTAATACAATTATTGACTTTTACTGACATTGTTAAGGAGCAAGAAAAAGTTTCCCCAACGGGGTACTTAGCTTTAAATTGAAGACTTCAGTTCTGAAACTTGAAAAAGAAAATTTCAGGAGTCGGACGACCGGCACTTGCGAACTGCTTCTGCTTCGGGCACCGCGCAGCAAGAAAGACTGATGTAATGGCGTCAGCTGCATGTTTTATACCCCTGTTGACCTGACGTCATGGAAGAAGGAACAGCAACCGACGCAGGACCCAAGACTTTGTTAATCAGGCCGACTGAGGGCAACCTGCTAGCAGATTACCCAAATGTAATGACTGCAACAGTGAAACATGATGAACATCAGACACAAGTATACACTGTACTGCATGTTATTATTTCTTTTGGGGGTGTGGCTAGGAAACTGTTGTAAGATGTTTTAAGTCATAATTTATATCACATTAAAGTGAATTAAATAGCACATAAATCATAATCAGAGGCAACAAATATTCACTTCCTAACTGCTATTACATAATGATGTAATGAGCAAGCATTTTAGCTGGATAGAAAAAGTTAGCCTTCATTCTTAGAGGGATTTAACAATTTAAATTTGTATGTGACATGTGAGCCATAGCTTTAGGAATGTACAATAGTACTCCATTACTACTCCACATTCTCTCTACACTTCAAATCATGGTGAGCTACATTTTAAAAACATGTTTTAGTGTATTTTTTAATTCTGTCTGGGCCAGAAATGAATTAAACCATTTTCCATATATCTGTAAGGGAAATGGCATCTCGCAATTCAACCGTCGTTCCGGAACAGATTACGGTTGAATTGTGAGGTACCACCTGTACAAGCATGCTGAAGTAAATTTACAAATGAAGTCAAACACACAAATTATTAACAAATGTCTACATCACCTAATAAATACACAAAGTTATTTCTTAATAGCATAGTCAACATGTCCAGTAATGGATGATAAACACTGGATCAGGTCTGTTTTTTTCTTTCTATGATAAGCAGTACCATCATAAAAAAACATATTCGCGACGACAGGGATATCTGAGCTTGCAGAAAACAGTTGCACAACAGAACCATTAGTATATTACTTGGGATGCATTATTCAGCAGCTATCAGTAGCTGAATCTCTGTACAATTTTTTATGAAATGTGTTCCAAAATTAAAACTTAAATCAAAACAGAAGGTGCTTATGAGACAGAAGTCACACATCCATAAAAACAGCTGTTCACTATATGTGACTTTTTCTCTCCATTTTCATATCCATCTTACTTCCTAACTTAACTTAATCATTATTATACTAAAGTCCATTTTATGAGGTACATTATTGCTTGGATTTGACATTCTAAGCAACAAACAAAAAAGGCAATGACTTGTGTTTTTCACTTGCTCACTTCACCACACTCATTTTCTTTTCAATATGAAGTATGACTTGACTTCCGTTAAAACATCAGGATAATGGACTATACCAACTGATTGCTAATTTAACTACATACTAAACAAAAAATGTGTTTAACCCTGCAGTAATATTACCTTCAGACACAGATACTCTCACCATGCCTGACTTCCTGTAATTGATCACTTAATGAATCACTCATATTTGGGGTGTCTGTAACCACTCTAGTAATTCAATGCAGGTGATGTTAGTTCCGAGATTTTTTTCGCTTTGGTATTATTTTTACTAAAACTTTTTGAAGCTCCTGTAAAATCACAAAATTAAAAATAATACACACTAGTGGCACACAGTGAAAGGTTCTGTACTCCACTGCCAACAAGCTGCATTCACCCAGATACCTAGCAATTAATACATTCCATTTTGTTTACCTTTATTTGCCACTCTGAAGCTTCCTCTTCCTTCTTTTTCTTGGCTTCTTCTAAAAGTGCAATTTTGGCACTAAATTCAGCAAGTTCTGCAGCCTGGAAATAATAAAAATAAATGCACCGTCATTCTATAAACTGCGTTTTCAAAGGACACATTTTAACTGTACAATTTACATTACCAAATCAACTTTCCAAACTGCTGCACTATCCTTCCTAACCTACTTCAAAGTCTACTAAAGTTAGTATTAGAAGATTAACTTTTAGATTAAGTATTGCAAGCCATTAAACAACAAATTATGATGCAAATAACACTGTTTTGATACCATACAGCCATACACCATGATAACCTGCTGATATAAAGCAACTGTAATCCCCAAAATATGGCCATTAAACATCACCTAGCCAGAAAATATGCATGTAACTGTGGTCACTTAGCTTAAAGGGTTAGGAGTCCCCTTTTATTTTTCCAGCCTACAGCTTTCTTAGTTATGGAACTGCTCAGTCTTCTATTACATTTTTCCAGTTCTACTCTACATCATAGCCTCTAAGCTATTACCGTAGCCCTTCTCATTTCCCATCTACTCCTTCTCACTATTCTCGGTCCTAACTTCATCAGGATGATCTGTAAACTCCATCATCTCACGCTTCTGACCCACTAGTCTTTTCCTTTATTCTATTATGTCATACTTCCTACTGCCTTCACTTATATTCATCGCCTTCAACTTCCTGTTTTTTTTCCATAAGGTCTACCTGAACTTTAAATTATTTAATCTAATGTTATACTGACTTGCTTTAGGAACCTCAAAACTCCCCTAGCAACAGGACTCAACACAATGCTGTTTTCTGATAAAATACTCAAAACATTCTTTTCCAGTGTCACTTTACATGCTTTGCAAACAACAAACAAACATTACATCATCTGTCAGTTTGGCACAAAGGATTAACACTATGAACTAATGAATTTCATTCTGCAGTTCTAGATTTAAGTCACTTAATCCTCCATTTGCCTACTGTGCATCTCTAAGCAACTGAAATAACCACACAGTGTTGATGGGTAACATCACAAATCAGAAAGAAATGTTTGTATTTAAGCAGTTGGCAAAGGCACTGAAGAAGCCAGCCAGAAGATGGGCATGAGTGGCTGAAATAGAGAGTTAACCATCTCAGAAGGATTGTGGGTTTCTTGCCTAGATAAAGCTTCAGGTGGAAGCTGAGGTCTCTAGTTTACGTAAGAAAAAGTGATGTGAAAATGATATCAATATTTTCCTGGGCGGGAATGTGCTCTTGACTTGAAAAGAAGCAATAATGGTAAATACATTTACAGAGGAGAAAGATCTTACTGATCAAAGGTCCACACATTCCATTCTGAATTATGACTACAAATTGTTTGTGACAATTTTGGCAAAAAAGAATGGCAAACATCCTACAGTAATGGACCAGGACTAGTGTGGGTCTACAGGAGGCAGGCAAACATCTGACAACTTTAACAGAAACCTTAAGATTCAAAAGGATGCATTTGACAACAGTAATACATTTATATTAATAGTCTTGGATGCTAAAAAACATTTGCAAAGTGAGTTGTAAATTTATAAAGAGTTATTTTGAGGCATTTGGGTTTCCACTAACATGGACAACATTAAAGTGATTTTCCAATAATTTCTAATCTTACTTTTGTACAATGGCACGTGATGCAAAAAAGTACAGTTGTGTACACCTACCATAAAAGTAGATGTTCGAGTGTCTTCACTGTTGCAGTCATGACTGTAGGGTTCTCCCTTGCCGGCAGGCAGACCTCGGTCGGCCAGAATCCCAAAGTCTAGGTCTGGCGTCGATTGTTCAACCATGCTCCCTGACGTCAGAGCGCCAGGAGTACAAAGCTGACAGCCAACGCCATCTTCTCCAGTTTTTCTTGCCCCAGATGTCAGGAGTCCCAAAATGAAAAAAGTCCCATAACCTTTGCAAACACACCTCAGAAGAATGGTGAAAAAAGGAACTACACAAAAGTAAAAATAAGAGGGGACAGGAGGGAGGGAAACCCAGACTGCAACAGTGAAGACACTCGAACATCTACATTTATGGTAGGTGTACACAACTGTACTATGTTCATCGTGTTTCACTGTTGCAGTCATGACTGTAGGGTAGAATCCCAAAGCTGAAAGAAAGGGAGATGGTCATAAAGAAGAAGGGGTGGCTAAAAGGCCCTGCAAGACTGCAGAGGCAAAGCCTGCCCTAGACTTAGAGTAGAGAGGTAGATTGTAGTGCTTAGAAAAAGTATGCACTGAACTCCAAGCTGCAGCTTCCAAAATGTCTTTGGTAGGAACTCCCCTGAGGAAGGCCGCAGAAGGGGCAGCAGCTCTGGTGGAATGAGTCCGTATACTCCCTGGGATTTGCTTTCCATGGTGTGAATAACAAAATCTTATTCCATGAGCAATCCATTTAGAAATGGTCTGTTTTGAAATGGCTTTACCTTGGGAACTTGAAGCATAGGAAACAAACGATTGTTCTGATTTTCTGATGTCCTTGGCTCTGTCCAGGTAAAAACGTAGTTGTCTGTGTACATCCAAGGAATGTAAGATCCTTTCCCCTTTATTTTGAGGAGTGGGGAAAAAGGTTGGCAAGTGGATAGTTTGATTTAAAGCCACTTTAGAAACCACCTTAGGCATGAAGGTAGGATTAGTCCTCAAAAATACCCTGTCTTGATGAAAAATAATATAAGGTTCCACAGCCATAAGAGCTTGTAACTCTGAAACTCTCCTGGCAGAGGTAAGGGATAACAAGATAGCTGTCTTCCAAGATAAAAACTTGATGTCAGAAGAAGCAGCAGGCTCAAAAGGAGGCAAGGTTAGTTTTTCCAAAACATAGTTGAGATCCCAAGCAGGAATGGGAGGAGATCTAGGAGGTCTTAAGTTCTTCGCTCCTCTGAGAAACTGTCTCATGAGCTGGTGGGAAAAGATGGGAGGGTCTGTATAACAATGAGCAGAAATAGCAGAGGCATGTATCTTAATGGAAGAGAAAGAGAGACCCTTATGTAAGAGATCTGTCAAGTAAAGTAAAATTAAGGTAATGTTAGGAAGAAGAGGATCAGAATCCTGAGCTTACATCCAGGAACAAAATCTTTTCCATTTTCCTGCATAAGATTTTCTAGTGCTAGGACGTCTGGCTTCTAAAATGACATCCATAACCTGCTTGGGTAGGAAAGAAGAAATCAAAGGCCCTGGATTAACCAGGCCGTCAGGCTGAGAGTTCTGACATGAGAGTGTAGAACCCGACCCTGATGTTGGGACAGAAGGTTCGGAGACTGAGGTAAAACCCAAGGGGGCTCCAGACATAGGTTTTTTAGAGTTGGATACCAAAACTGTCAAGGCCAATTTGGAGCCAGCAAGATTATCATCTTGGGCTTGTCCTGTTTTATCTTCAGTAAGACCCGTGGAAGAAGAGGAAGAGGCGGAAAGGCATATCCCGAGAGGTTCCTCCAACTGAATGACAGGGCATCCACTTTCCATGCTTCTCTGTGGAAAGTCCTAGTGCAAAAATTCTGCAGTTGATGATTGAGATGGGACGCAAAGAGGTCTATGTGAGGGCATCCCCAGACTGCTGTTATCATCCTGAATATTTTCGTGTCCAGCATCCACTCGTGTGGATCCGAAAGGTTTCTGCTCAGACTGTCTGCCAGGAAGTTTTGTTTCCCTGGTAGAAACCGAGCTTGAAGATCCAGATTGCAAGCTAGAGCTGTGTTCCATAGATCCATGGCTAGTCTGCAAAGGGGGTAGGAATGAGATCCCCCTTGCTTGTTTATGTACCACATAACTGTGGTGTTGTCTGTCCGTATTAGTAGTTGTCCTGGTTGTAAAAGATTCCTGAAGGCCAATAGAGCTTTCTGAACAGCTAACATTTCCTTTAAATTGATATGCAGGTGTTTCTGATCCTTTGTCCAAAGGCCCTGCAGACAGTTGCCCTGAAAATGGGCTCCCCAAGCATAATCCGAGGTGTCCGTGGTTAGAATCTGAACGGCAGGAGGCAGACGGAAGGGTTTCCCTTTGTTTAGAGCACATGCCCTGGACCACCAAAGAAATTCCTTTTGAAGGCAAGGAAGGACAGAGATCAGTATGTCTAAACTGTGGCAATGCTGAGACCATACACTTTTAAGGTACCACTGTATTTTCCTCATGTGTAGTCTTGCATATGGTACGAGAAGGATGCAGGAGGCCATGTAACCCAAAGCCTGCAGGAATTTCCTTGCAGATAGCTGAGTTAAAGTTGCCAAGGTTTTGAATGTTGAAGCCAGCTGTAATTGTTTTTCGGATGTCAGAAATGCCATCTGGGTTGTGGTGTTTAGAAGAGCACCCAGAAAAGTTATCTGTTGTGATGGTGTCAAATTTGACTTTTTTATGTTTACAGAGAACCCCAGGAACTTGAGGAGGTTCTGTACAAATTCTAGATGCTGGAGTAAGACATCCTTGCTGTCTGCCTGAATTAGACAATCGTCCAGATAAGGGTAAATTTGAATTCCCTTGAGTCTGCAGTAAGCTACTACTGGAGCCAGGCATTTGGTGAAGACCCTGGGTGCAGTAGACAATCCAAAGGGCAGCGCAGAGAATTGAAAGTACCTCGATCCGGCCTTGAACCTGAGGTATTTTCTGCGATCCTGCCTGATGGGAATGTGTAAATATGCCTCCTTTAAATCCAAAGTTACCATCCATGCATCTTTGGACAGCATTGGAAGTAGCTGCTGTAGAGTAAGCATCTTGAATTTTGGAATCTCTAGAAAGGTGTTCAAGACCGACAGATCCAGAATGGGTCTCCATGAGTTTTGCTTCCTGGGGACTAGAAAGAGCCTTGAGTAAAAACCTTTTCCCATCTCTGAAAATGGAACCAGTTCTATGGCATTCATAGCCAAAAGAGCTTCCATCTGGTTTAAGGTCTCCGCCCATTGATGTTTTGGAAGGTCTGGCCATCCGCTTGGCCTTGGCAAGGTATGAAAATGGAATTTGTAACCTCTTAAAACCACATCCAAAACCCACTTGGTCTTGGGTTATTTGAGTCCAATTTTGATAAAAAAGAGAGAGTTTTCCTCCGAGAGGGGCTTCCAGGCAAGAAGTTCCTGTAGCCCAACAGAGGGAGTCACTGAGTCGGTTTCCTTTGAGTTTGTGACCTGTCCTCTCCTCCCCTAGGGGTGGAAGCAGTCCACTGTCTTGGTCTATAAGAGGCTTGCGGTTGAGGCCTTCCTCGGGAGCATCTGTATCTACTCCTCTGAGGCCTGTCTGAAGTGGGAAAGGACCAATTTTTTGTAGGCCAATTCCTACTAAATCTGGGTGGCTGTACTTGTAAGAAATCTTTGCATGGATTTTGCCTTGTCCTCCATCTTCTTCATCACCTCTTCAGCTTTAGATCCAAACAAAACATTATGCTGAACAGGAGCACCCAATAATTTAGCTTTTACTTGATCTGGCAAATTTTGTTCCTTTAGCCATGCATGCTTTCTAATGACGGTGCCAGAGGCAGCAGCCCTACAAGAAGCCTCCAAGGCATCAAATCCACAGTGTAAACCATGCTTCCCAACTTGTTCAGTGGCATGCAATAAGTCATGTAATTCCTTATCATCTGCACAGGCAGAAATGGAAGTAAGCTTTTGTTTTAAAACAGACAAGAGAAATTGCTGGTATTTCAGCATATGAAACTGACAGTTTAAAGCCCTAATGGACAAAGTAGCAGAAGTGTACACTTTTTTGCCACATCTTTCTAAGGATCGAGAATCCTTTTCAGTAGGAATGGGATTTTTGGCAGAAAGCAGCCTTAACTCCCTTAGGACCCTGAGAAATGGTTTCAGGGTCAGCAGTAGGATTCTTGTATAAAAACTGGTGGGAATCAGGAACCCTACAATATCTATCAGGCTTAACAGGAGCAGGAGGAAAAGAGTCAGGGGTTAAGTTAGCCTCCGAAAAGGCATCATCCACAATATCCAAAACAGGAGTAATAGCCAGGGGTCTATGTTGGGGAAGAAGAAGAAAATCCCTCAGTCTTTTCTTAGATTCCGAATACTCCTGTCCTTCCCAGTGGAAATGTTCCCTCATTTCATGCAAAGTTTCCCCAAAAGAGATATCCTCAGGGGGAGAAGCTGAAGGAATGGATTCCTCAGCATCAGAATCCTCATAAGGAGGGAAAGAATATTCCTGGTCAGAAGAAACTGAGGAAACAGAAGCCTGATCAGAGGAATCATAATAAACATCCTGCCTTGGCCTTTTATCTGGAGGGGGATGGGAACCCCTAATCATAGTAAGTAAATCCTCCGCCATCTTCAGTAACTGTTTCTGGGACTTGGGTGCCGGATCAGAAGAGGCCTGGGCTGCAGTCTTTGATTTGGAAGGAGTCTTTGCCTTTGTCTTTGGCTTTGCCTTTATTAGAAGCTGAGTAGGCCTGAAAACCCCTTCGGAAGCCGGTACCTGCACAGCGGCTCCGGACCCATCCGAAGGAGCATTGTCCGAAGGTCCTGCAACAGAAATATTCAAAGGCCTGGTTGGCTCCTCGTGGGAGTCCGTTCGCCATTGGTTCAAATGGCCGACAGGGGCTGCAAAAGCGCCTCACTGACGACGGCCGAACCTGAAGCTGGCTCTGCTTGTACAACATAGTCTGATTTGGGCCTCGGAGGCCTGTCTTTATCCTTGCGTCGTTTGTGAACTCCGGTAGCCGGAACCGTATCCGATGACATTTTATAATTAAAACGCCTACCGAAGTAATGAAATGCAAATTCGTACCTTCGTTTAATCATACGTTGATTGAATCTAGCACAAAACCGACAACTAGCTACGTCGTGGTCAGGGCCTAAGCAAGGAATACAGTAAGAATGAAAATCCTTATGAGGTATTTGTTTCCCACATGAAATACAATTATTAACTTTTTCTGACATCGGACTGGAGCAAGAAAAAAGTTTCCCCAACAGGGTACTTAGCTTTGAGTAGGAGAAGAAAGTCTTTGGACTGAAGTACGTTTATAAAAAATTGTCAGGAGTCAGCCGACCGGCACTTGCGAACTGCTATCACTGCACGGCAAGAAAGACTAGAGAACATGGCGTCGGCTGTCAGCTTTGTAATCCTGGCGCTCTGACGTCAGGGAGCATGGCTGAGCAGCCGAAGCCGGACCCAAACTTTGGGATTCTGGCCGACCGAGGACTGCCTGCCAGCAGGGGAGAACCCTACAGTCATGACTGCAACATTGAAACACAATGAACATCAGTGGAACCAAAGGAAGCCTGGCCCCTAGAAGCCATGTCTAATTTGTAATGAGTAATGAAGGTGTGGGAAGAAGCCCACGTGGCTGCAGCACAAATTTCATCCAAGGATAGTCTGGAATGATAAGCTACTGAAACGGAAACAGCCCTGGTGGAGTGAGCCTTGACGGGGAATGGCAACTCTCTGCATGCTGACGAGTAAACGTAGGAGATGCAGTCAGAAATCCATCTGGAAATTGTAATCTTAGAAACAGGGGAACCTGTTCTATTTTCTGAGGAGGACACAAATAGTTGGTCAGACTTACGAAGTTGTTTTGTCCTGTGTAAGTAAAAATGAAGCTGCCTGTGTACGCCCAACTGATGAAACTTAAACTCCGCCTTGTTGGAAAATTGAGGAAAGAAAACTGGCAGCTCAATGGACTGAATGAGATTAACGGCAAAGGTTACCTTCGGAAGGAAGGTTGGATTAGGTCTCAAGGAAACCCTGTCCTTATGAAATATTAAATACGGGAATTTGATGGACAACGCCTGAATCTCCGACACCCGTCTTGGCTGATGTGATAGCTATTAAGAATGCAGTCTTCCAAGACAGAAATTTTAATTCACAGGTGGCAGCTGGTTCGAAAGGTGATTAAGTCAGGGCCTGTAAAACAAAATTTAAATCCCATGGCATGATGGGTTCTGACACAGGAGGCCGAAGCAACAAGGTGCCCCTCAAAAAGGCCTTACATAGCTTATGAGCAATGAGAGAAGGTTCGTAAGAGGTATGAAAATTAGAAATAGCAGCCAGCTGAACCTTAATGGTAGCAGGAGCAGAACCCTGCTGAAAAAGTGTGGATAAAAAAATCTAAGACAGCAGGGATGGGGGCTGTGAAAGGATCCAGTCACTTGGCCTGAGCCCAAATTGAAAATCTTTTCCACTTGCTGGAGTAAATCTTCCTGGTAGAAGATTTATGAGAAGAAGATAAAATGTGTACTACCTCAGGTGAAAAACGAAGTCTGACTAAAGATGGAAGTGGAGTAGCCAGGCTGTCAACCTGAGGGTCAGCAGGGAGGGATGGGACTGTCCCAACATGTATGTCAGTAGGTCTGGTGCTGGGTCCAGAGTCCAAGGACTGTCCACTGCATACTGATGAAGAAAGGAGAACCAGACTTGTCGAGGCCAGTGTGGGGCAGTTAGAATCATCTTGCTTCCCGAGGAAATGGCTTTCTGGATCACTCTTGGTAGCAGAGGAAATGGAGGGAAAGCATAGAGCAGACCGGGAGGCCAATTGTGGACTAGAGTGTCCCTGGGTGACTCCCCCTGCGGGGGATCAGAGTGAAGTAGTTGCTGCACTTGGTATTGTGGAGATTGGCAAAAAAGGTTGCAGCAGGGCTGACCCCACCTGTTGAAAATCTGTTCCGCAACTCGGTGGTTCAAGGACCACTCGTAAGGCATCAGAATAGATCTGCTTAGCCTGTCTGCTATCACATTGGGCTTCCCCGGAATGTGCGTTGCCACTAGGAACCGTCGGGAAGACACTGCCCACTGCCACACTTGCATGGCCTCTCTGCATAGGGGGTAAGACCTGGTTCCCCCTTGCTTGTTCAGGTACCACACCACAGACATGTTGTCCGAGTGAATAGCAATCGTTCCTAGGGGAAGAGAGCTCAGTAGTGCTTGCAACGCCAGTAACACCGCTCTCATCTCTAGAACATTGATATGCAGATGTACTTCGTGATCTTGCCAGGTGCCTTGGACCGTCCTGCCAAGATAATGCCCCCCCACCCTATCTGGGAGGCGTCCGTGGCAACCGGAGTCAAAGGAATAAAGGGATTCCCTTTGTTCAAGTTGGTGGAATGCAGCCACCAACAGAGGTCCTGTTTGCACCGATCGGTGAGTAGGATCAAATGGGACAGGGGAAGTTTCTGAAAGGACCATTGGGCAGAGAGGAGCCACTACAGAAGTCTCATGTGTAATCTGGCTAGGGGCACTAACATAATGGTGGCTGCCATGGATCCCTGGAGCTGTAGGACCCATCTTGCCTGAACCTTCTTGAGGGGTAGCAACGCACGAACCTGACCCTGCAACATCTCTATCCTTTCTTGAGGCAGGAACACCCGCATATGAACGGTGTCTAGCTCTGCGCCTATAAATGTGACATGCTGCGAGGGCAGCAAGGAAGACTTTCCCCAGTTCAAGGTAATTCCTAGTTGATGACAAAGGGCAATGGTCTTTTCACTGGCCTGAATGAGAAGATGCCTTTGGGGGCGGTGAGGAGCCAGTCGTCCAGGTATGGAAACACTTGGAATCCTTGACGTCTCAAGTGAGCTGTGACCACTGCCAAACACTTGGTGAACACCCTGGGGGCTGTGGTGAGGCCAAAGGGCAGGGCACGAAACTGGAAATGACTGGCACCCAGCCGGAAGCGTAAGTGACTCCTGGATGCCCTGTCCATTTTGATATGGTAGTAAGCATCCTTGAGATCGATGGAGCACATCCATACTTCTTTTCCCAGTAACGGAAAAATAGACTGAAGGGTGACCATTCGGAACTTGGACTTTAGAACGTAGCGATTCAGTTGGCTGAGATCCAAGATAGGTCTCAGGTCCCCTGTTTTTTTCGGCACCAAAAAGAGTCTTGAGTAAGTCCCTAATCCGATCTGGTCTGAGGGGACAGGTTGGATGACTCCTTTTTCCAGCAACTTTGAAATTTCTAGTGTTGCATGATCCCTTTGACTGGGTGGAACGTCTGGGATTCTCTTGGGTGGAGGAGGGTCTGACAATAAGGGGATGGAATAACCTCCGGTAACTATACGAAGCACCCATCGATCCTGAGTGATACTTGCCCAGGCTTCCGAGTACAACGAAATTCAGCCCACGACTGGCTCCGGAAGAGCACAGTCGGGCAATACATCAGGGACGATGATAGGAAGGTCCGCGAAAGGAATCACAGTCTCCTGAATTGCGAGGGCCTCCTCTGCCCCCAGGGCGGCGTCTCCCAGAATAGCTACCCCCTCCTCTGCCTCTGGAGGGGGACTCACCTTGACCGGCAGGGAAATATTTCTGTGACTTTTTGAACCACATCTTTCCTCCCCTCTGAGCCTTGGGGTAAGGCCTAGATGGGAGGGAAAAACGGACCCCTACGGCAGGCAGGGTCTTTCCCTCTTGCTTTCATCTGGTGAGGGTGTCTTTCACTTTGGTCCCAAAGAGTGAGGACCCATCAAAGGGGGCGTCAGTGAAGGAAGACTTGAAGGCCTCCACGAAATGACACAGGCGAATCCAGGCTTGCCTCCTGAGGGCTACACCTGAGCTAGCTGCCCTGCTCGCCCCCTAGGCTGCATAAGATATGAGCCTCATGGACAAGTTGACAATCGAGCTAAGAGTAGACAACTGGGCGTTAACCGTCTGTGTTAATGCCTCGGGTACGTTACCTGTTAGAGTATCTCCTAACTCTTTAAGGAGATCTCTCTGGAGCAGAGTAAAATGACAAAGATAATTCAGAGACCAAAGTGTGAAGGTCGCTGAAGAGAGGGTATGCTTCCCGTAACGATCCATACTCCTGGACTCCTTGTTAGGAGGATGGACGGAGGAAGCAGTCTCGGCTACTTCCTGCTGAGTGGCCACCGCCACCACCATGGCATCCACAGAAACCCCTTTGGACAGGAACTCTTTCCCAGGGGGAGCTGAGAGAAATTTATTAGGGCGTCTTGGTACAGGTTCCACCGAGTCAGGAGTCTCCCCACGCCCTTCGACAGATCAAATCTAGGAGCTCATCGAAGGGTAGAGACACCCAAGAGGCGAAGGGTTGAGCCCCAAAGGCCTTGAGAAATACAGACTCCTCCTCAGAGGGGGTTTTGAACGACCAGCTGCCTCTCTGCCTCAAAATCTCCAGGATGTTGGAGAAAGAGACGTCATCGAGGACGACTTAGGGGACCCCTCTGACTCCTCGAGGTCGGTATCAAAGATGAGGGACTCATCCTGGGAGTCTATGTGCTTCCTCTTGCACAACTTCTTTCTTGGGGGCTCCTCAGGCACAGACTCTGAGGGACCCTCAGAAAGTTGGGGACTGCTCATGGGGGTATCCCCAGACCTTGGGGTTCTGCCGTCAACCGATAGGGGGACATCAGAGGCTCTCGCCGAATCCGAGGATCGACCAACCTCAGAGGCCAAGATCGGAACCGAAGTTCGAGCCGAAGCGCCGAGAGGGAGGCACGGAACCAACAAAAGTCCCGAAGTATTCCCCTCGGGCCCGACAGAGGAAACCCGGGTTCCGAAACCAGAGGACAGAGCCGACATGGTAGGAGCCAATGTCGGCACCGATAAAGCCTTAATAGGTATCGGAGCCGGCAGAACATCACCCGGAGCAGAACACTCCGGCTCCAAAGACAAGGAGGTGCTCCGAGGAGGAAGCATGGGTGCACTCATCGGGACTGGCTCCGGAGCCAAAAATAATTTTGCCAAAACCGGCGACTGCAGGAGCCTCTTGACCACCCTATCCACATCCAAATCAGAGTGTCTAGAGGATTTGGAGGAGAGAGAAGGTGACTGTGATCTCCTATCTGGAGATCCTTGTCTGACACTAGGAGACCGGCTCCGAATGGGTTCTAACAGGATAGGAGCGGAGGCTGATTCAAGAACCACAGCTACCTCTTGCGGCCCCGAGGACAAGGGAGCAGAGGAGGTAGAATCCAATTTGGTAGTCTTCTCCGGTGGCTCCGAGATGGAGCCGGAGATCTTTTCTTAGCCTTAGAAGTCTTGGCTTTAGTCTGTGAACCAGAGGAAGAGTCGAAGGACTCCTCAAAAGGAAGGCTTAAGACCACCCTTCAGTATAAGTTTATATTTTTTTCCTGTAGCACCCTAGGGCTGAAAGCGTGACAAAAGCTACAGGACTCTTGTAAATGTATAGCCCCCAGGCAGTATACACAAACGGCATGTCCATCTGTTATGGACATCTTGTAGCTGCATTTAGAACACTTCTTAAACCCGGAGGGTTTGTGTTCTTTTTGATCCTTAGACATAACAGCAAAACCACAGTACACAACACCATAGAAACTAGACTTTAGGCCAACAATGGTTAAGGCGGAAAACTACAGCTAACAACAGTTGACAAGAATCTCTAAGTTAAACGATTCTGACACAACTAACGAGACACACACACAGAAGCAAGGGACAAACGCTTTCCTCAGACAAACTACACAACAGGGGGAGGACTAGGTCATCTAACTTAAACGGGCCTAGCCTGTAGGAACAGAGGGATACCACAAACAATTCACTCACACCACAAAGAAAACGTTAATAACAAGAGCAATCAGCTATTAAAAGAGCTTTTGTGAAGAAAAAATACAATTTTCAGTGAGAAAAAAGTTTTAAAGCTATTTAGCCACAGCCAAGCGGGACCACGTCCTAGCTACATGAGTGGCAAACCAGATCTGGGGTTATAGAGCGGTGCAACATGGGATACCAGGTTAGCCCAGCCAATTAGAGACTTCGTGCTAGAAAAATATAAGTTGGCCGAGTCGGAGCAAATGTTCGGCTCCAAACCCATGAGTAAGAATACAGGCGAGATTGGACCACATAACATTCCTAGCATTAGACCTCCATGTTCTCAACAATATCAAAAACACACATCAGAAACTGGGCACCCTCTACAGGCACAACTGTTATCTTAACCTTAGTGCAAAAAAGGCTCTAGCCTCAGCCTTTCTACTTTCATCCCTTTATGGTGCCCCTTATCCTTACAAATATTCACCCATCCCTCAAAACCAAGCTAGAGTCATGTTATAATAAGGTGCCAAATTTGCAACAAATGCTAGATCCCTCTACTCACCACTGCTCCTCTTTACAGCAACTCAACTGGCTTGAACTACCACTCTATCTAAACTACCTTCACTTAACTACTGCACATAAACTAATATATAACCCCACATATTGCCCATCTCTCTCTTCCCTGCTGATCTTGTACCAGCCAAATAGACCCCCTTTGATCAGAAAGTAAACCTCTGCTCAAAGTCAACAAACCCCCAACTCCCAGCCGGTCAAATGCTCTATTCCTACACTGTTTCCAAACTCTGGAACTCCCTCCCTTCCATAATCACCTCCATTAGCAACCTTCCCCTTTTAAAAGGTCTCAGACAATATCTCTCCTCTTGCTGGCTATGCCCATGCCAAAAATAACTCTCTCTAAACCCTATCTCCCCTACTCTACCCCTCTACTTTTTTCCTCAACTCTTTTCCCATCTTCCTCCTTCTTGCCAACCTGCACTCCCTATCCATCCTAGCTGTGCCGACCCCTAATACCTACCCAAAAATTTGATACACACTCTATCTTGCTATACCCACCTTACTACCACTACTGAACATTTCATCCCTGTCTTCTTTGTACTCCTATTCTACTCTTCAATCCATTGCCCAGCTACCCGTTTAATTTCACTCTAACTCTTGCATGTACATTATACTGTGTTCCCTAAAAATCCATGCCTATTACTGCTACTGTCTAGCCCTCTAAGCATTCATGTAACTAAATTGTATTTTTGTATATTCTGTAAATGTAGCCTCCTTGCCATTTATGTAACTGAAAGTTAATTTCTGTATAATTTGTATGTGGAGCTTTTCTCCCCGGGCCTACACTGAAAATGGGCTCTCCAAGGCCCAGTGGACTTTCCCGGTAAACAAATGCAATAAATAAATAAATAAATACATACATTTACTGAATTTCTCTTACAGTTCTGATGTTCTGGTCTTTCTCCTCTTCAGCAAGGGCCTACACTGAAAATGGGCTCTCCAAGGCCCAGTGGACTTTCCCGGTAAACAAATGCAATAAATAAAATAAATTAATAAATAAATAAATTTACTGAATTTCTCTTACAGTTCTGATGTTCTGGTCTTTCTCCTCTTCAGCAAAAGTGTCGTCCCCCCCAAAAAACATGGGTATTCGCTACATAATTTTATAACCTTTAGTGCTTTCACCCATATTGGGCTTCATCAAAATCTACACAAAAAAGCAAATCGACAATTACATTTAAACAAACAGCTGAAGTTTTTTGTTTTTTTTTTAGACTATAGAATAGAGGAGAACTTCACTGACAACTTACTCATGGGGGTAATGTACCCCTGGAATTAATGACAGTTTCTTTAAAAAGCGTTTTAATATGAATAAATCACTATGATGTACACATAAATGACTGGTTCTTTGATGGCATGTAACTTTTAGATAGTTATTATTAAATTTTGTAGGGAATACCCATATTTTTTTTTCTCAGTATACAGTTTTTCTCTAGGTCTGATACATTTGTTACAACCCAAGTGTGATCTCCAACTAAAGTGTAAGTATTACATATTTGGTGGCTTCTTCTACAGTAACAAACAGGAATGCAGCAAACTGCACCTCTTCATACCAACAAGCTGTCACTGTGGACCCAAAATTTCCAGTTTTTCGGTAAATTTCACTGTAGAACAAGAACTCCATGTAGCTAAAGTTGAGCCATATTTCCAATGTCACCTCTCTCTTTCTCAAGCGTTGCAGCTGATTTCCTAGAGTGACCCCTTAAATTGCCACCTTTATCTGTGGAGTGTACAAGGTATAGGGAAGAAATGGAAGCAACTTGTCAGGTCTTTTGCTGAAGACATCACAATTAGGTTGCAACACTCACAGCTATGAACAATGTAAATTCCCTTATCCACCTACTACACTGTCTTTGGAAGGTGGAAAGAATCCAGAGCATCCATAGAAAACCCACATAAACACAGGAAGGAAATGAAGGAGGTGAAGACTCTGCTTATATACTTGTGTTATTCCTAACACAGACACTGCTAAAGCAAGTACTCCTCTTCACTTTTGTACATAATTTTTTTTTGGCCTGGCAGATAACTCTTCAGCCTCAGTCTATATCATATCATATCAGGATAGTTATATCAGGAGGCTTAATAAATATAACACACAGATACAGCAGGTACTGTTTAATCTATACGAGGTCTACATTCCCAATAAATACTATGAAGAACTGTGTACTATAGAACAGGGAAATCACTACAGCTAGCGCAAAGCTCTCCAACCTGCACATGACACAGACAACTCTAGAGGAAGTCTTACCTGCAAAAGTGGAGTAATCTGTTTTTGACTACCTTCAGAATATTTATAACTTGGTTAAAAAACATTCGGTTGTACAAGGTGACAGATTCAGAATGTCGCAGTATGGTGTAGCACTTCTGCCTTGTTGCTCAGCTAGTTAAGTACCTGTAAAGATGCATTTGTCAAGGGGGAAAGAAAAAAAAGAATTTTGCCAGCAACCAGGCCCAGGGGGAAGGCCACTGATATAGCCTTAGCCTGACAAAATGGGGTCTTGGTTTGGAGGGTAAAGATTTACTGTTGTAAAATTAGTAGAAGGAGATACAATCTGATGATCACTTTGATAAGGGAAAGTTAGAAATTCTTTTTAGTCTAGAAAAGGAAACAAATAACAGATTATCCTTTCTGAATTCTTTAATCCTCTGAAAGTAAAACCTAATTTGTCTGTGTAAGTCCAGGCAGTGAAGTGTATATTCTCCTTTATTGCAATACTTTAGAAAAAACAAAGGAACTGCATGTCTTGATTTAAATTGATTAGTGTAGCAACCTGATGCATAAATGAAGAGTTAGTTCTGATAGAAACCCTGTCCTTATGAAATACAAAGAGCAGAGTTTTACAAAACAAAGCATGCAACTCTGAGGCCCTTCTAGCTAATGTGATGGTCACTAGAAACCAGATCTTCCAAGATAGGAATTTAATGTCAGCTGTACTGGTAGACCAATGAGAACTATGTAAACCCTTGATGGTAGAAGAAACTTCTGTGAATAGCTAGCTCCCTTATGAAAATATTCTGATAAAAAGGTAAGAACATGAGAAATCAGGGCCTAACAGGATTTAACACGGTCTACCTTCAAGGAAATTTTCATCCATTTGCCACTATAAACCTTCCTGGTTGATGGCTTCTGAGAAGCTGTAATCAAGTCTTTCACATGGAGGAAGCATGGGTTCTCTGGCTACACCTAGAATTGGTGAAATAAAGGAATTACCCAAAGGGACAGAATGTTCATATGAGGCAAGTCAGATGAGTGAGACAGCAGCTGGGGTGCTGTGGAAGAAGGGTGTTTTCTTCATAGGTGAGGCCAAGGTAGAGTGAATCAAGTGTGGCATGGTCAGAATGGGGAAAGGAGAATGACCCTCGCTTTGAACATTCCTGCCTTTCTGTAGAAATCTTGTAAAGCATAAAGAAGCCTTAATGGGCTAATGTGTCTCATGGGGAATATCCCTCTGGAAGGACAATGGAGACAAACTTACCGCACTTGTTATTGTTGGATTCTGATGCAGAGTGTAAAACAGGTTTTAGAGCTACCAGTCTGTTCACAGACCATTTGTGAGGAGGCAAAACTTGTCTGCTTAACCTGTCAGCAATTAAGTTAGATGTCCTTTGGATGTACTTTGCTATGACAAACTGATGTGAGGAGACAGCGTACTACCAAACATGTACAGTGTTGTGGCAGAAGGGGATGGAGTGGGTTCCCCCCTGCTTGTTGATGTACCATAACCACTGCCATGTTGTCAGACTGTATGGACACTGCACCTTGAAAGGCCTGCAATGCAAGGAAGACTTCCTTCATCTCAGATACTCGTGCAATTTGGCATCTGTGGTCCACTTCCCCTGGACTGTACTTGTCTAAGAAATCCCACACTCACCCAAGTAAGGAAGCATCCATGGTTAGAGTGGCTGTCAGCATCAGCTGAGCAAAAGTAGTTCACCAACTGAGGCTTTCTGTGACTGTCCACTAGGAGAGGTGTTATCTGCAAGTCACTGAAAGTTTTATGGTTCTGTAATAGACTTTGTCACTTGACACCACTGAAATGAATGCCCACCTGAGTACTTGTTTGAATGGAGGCTGCCATAAGCCCCAATACTTTGAGAACTGATACATCTGGACCAGGATTCTCAGGAAAGATTGGCACTGTTTGGACAACTGTAGAAATTTTGAGTAAAAGAATAGGCAACCTATGAATGTTGGTGACTATGAATACTCCAGCAGGGATTTTAGGAGGTTGACAGAGATCCCCAACAGCAGGAATACTTGGGTTAAATACGCTTCTTCCACAACAAGTTTTTCCACTGCAAGTGCAGAGATGAGGCAGTTATCTAGACAATGGAATATTTTTATTCCCAACAGATGTGTGCATAGGCAGTGACTACAACCATTAGAGCTGTGCACTTGGTGAACACCCTGGGTGAGGGTAAGAAAGAGGGTGGTACTAATAGTGGAGTGGATTGTTGTTGTTTGGGCAGTTTTAAAAAGTATACTGATTAGCCTCTGGATACGATTTTCCTGATCCAACTGACTGGTGTGATGGTCAGCTATGTAATGACTTGCATGGACAGATGACCTAGAACTGTTCCCAGAACAGATTACTCAGGCAACAATTCAGGGATCACAGTGCCTGGACTCATGACAGGAACAAAGGAACTCTTGCAGATGATGATGTCCACCTCTGCTTCTCTGGCAGTGGCTACTACAAAAATCCCCAAATCCAAACAATACAGATAACCAGCCACAGCACAGCTGGACTGGATTTGGATATTTCATCTTTATCTTGCATCTGGTGTTTCTGGTTCATACAACAGACATCCCCCCTACAACAGCAACCTCTGTCAAACTGCTGCTGGAATTTTCAAAACCAGACGTTCTTGGCTGCTTTATTTGGAACAATCGTTGGGGTGGTGAGAACTTAACCCCCGCAGCTGTGAGTATTTTTCCTCTTGCTCAGACAGATGCAGTTTATCCTTGGTCTTCAGCTCAAAAAGTGACAATCCACCAAAAGGATCACTGATGGTGAGCATCTGGGTCTCCAACTGCTTTTGAAAATTACCAGTGGACAAGTGTCTCAGAATCTCTATGGTTTTGTCAGTCAAGACCTTCTTTTGCCCATAAAGTAATTAACTGCCCTGATATATGTATACACAATAGTCCTCAGCCTATCCATCACCTAGGATTGCTCATAAGTAGAACTGATGCTTTCAGCATCCTCAAGGTATCCACAAATACTATAACGGAGTCAACAAGAGACCACTTGCTAGTCCTACCCTTGGGATCTGGCAGCACTCTGGCTTCCATGGAATGGGCTCAACAACATCTGGATTCCTCTAGGCCTTGGAATAGACCATGTCAGTAAGCTTGCCTGGTAGAGTTATAACCTAGGCTGCTGGGGGGAGGGGGGGGGTTGAGGACCTGTAAATTCGGGACAGGTAGGGTAATTGGGCATGATCCCCATGGTCTCATTTCAAACACCTTGCCAAGTTTGATGTCCTCTGAAAGGAATGGGGGAGAAGTCTGCCTACCATCAAGATCTGGGTCTGGGGAAGGGGAACTCTGAGGGTGGAGACTAAATGTTTCCTCTTACATGTCCTTCTAGGGTGGATCCGTGTGTGTTCATCTGAACTCTCTGTAGAGCAATGAAACCCAGATTGGGGGTGGCTTATAAGCCTGTGAGATTTTCTGCCTTTAAAGGGCAAGAATGATGAATAGCTAAAAGGTTCAGCCAAAACAGTGAGGGGAAAAGAGCCAAAATAGCAGATACCTGTTCATGACTAAGCACCTGATCTGGTCCTCTTAAAGTGGACAACGCCACCTAAGTATCTGGGGATGAAGCCATGTGTGCAGATCATACTAACACCAATGCCAAGGAAGGGAATCAGTGCCAACTGTTGACTCTGATGCATATACCACTAAAATGGCTTTCAGCACTTACGGACTGAACGGCAACACCAACAGCCCTGTGAGGTCCAGTACTGGAGTCGGCACTGAAGATCTGTTGCCACCAATTCTCTTGGGCTTAGTTGTGGTGGGCAGTCAGAAAAAAAACCTTCACCAATGTTGAGGGCATCAGCATAAAGGAAAATGAATCATGGGGAGCAGAGAACAACTCCTGATGCTGACACTGGGCTCAGGGCAGGAAATGTAGTAAGGAGGGTTAGGTCTTCTTGTGCCACTCTTGACACTGAGGGATCAGACAGAACACCAGATTGAAGCTGAGCCTTTAGAAAAGTAGACATTATCTTGTCCTATTCTATCAGTGCGAGGCTCTGGAGTTACACAGAGGACAGAAAGGATGCAGATGAGGTGGGACAAGAGGAGATGAAATAAGACAACTGCTCTGAGGAGAAACTTCCAGTCTCCTCATCAAGGCAGAGTCTGTTGATCCCAAAAATTCCTGGTGAAGAGGCAAAATAGGGCATAATGGTTAATAAGCGTAGAATTCCCTGTGTGAGAAGATGAGAAGGCAACCACCCTAGGAACCTGCACCACTGAAAATTTCTCCTATGTGCAAGGCTCAATTTCTTATAGCTTCTTTTTTTCTCTCTTCTGTTTTTTCTGGTCTCTGTCATTCATTACCACTTTCTCCCTGTCCTTTTCTTTGGAAGCTTCCCCCTTGAGCAATCATTTTGGACCAACTTATTTCTCCTGTCCAGGAGTCACTGAACTTAAGTTTTTGCAGTTAACACAATCAGAATCAAGATGCCCAATCCCAAAATACATTATGCAAAGATCATGTGGGCCATTTTTTAAAGCACCTTATCCTTCTCCACAATGCGAAACAAATAACCACTTAACACTATTAATACATTCCAAAATTATACATCAGCACCTGTGCCACCTAAAGAGAACAACAGACGAAAAAGATTTTTGTTTTTAAATCTTTTTGGACAGGGAACAGGGAGAGAATAGGTGGAGAAAATTTAATTTATTGAAATGATGACTGATAGCCACTACCAGCTACAAACAAACTAACCCCTGATGCTGCAAAATTTTAAACTAGAGGTATACACAAAAAAATTGACTTACCTGTTCCACAAAGAATAGATGAAAAGTCCCATAGTATATTAAGAAGCTGCACTAACTCAGTGAAATTATTAAAGTGATAATGGCGACAAGAAGATCTGGAGAGTCAGCTGACAGTAGTGCATTACAGTACAAGGTAAGGGGCTTGAGCAGGCCAGAATTTAGAGGCGATCAGTCCATTGGCTTCCAGTGACCACATAGGACCAACTATATTTTTTTTTAAACAAACCATATAATTATACATATATAACTATACACACATACATACATACATATATATATAAATATATATATATATATATATATATATATATATATATATATATATATATAGATATATATATATATACACACATATATGTGTGTGCGTGTGTGTGTGTGTGTAAAACTGGGTCTACCCGATAAGACAGAGAAGCTAAAATTTTGAATCAGACAAGACAGAGACGAAATTGTAGAAACATGACATGAACGAATACCGACGAACAAACTCCAAGTAACCACATCTCCGGAACAACAAAACAAAAAAAAATGTAAACCGAAGCAAATTAAATCCACCCATGTGGACTGCTTTGCTCCCCACACCCCCCTAACTAAATATACCAAATCCGAGATCACACTACAGTGGGGAAAGGGCAAAGTTTACCATGAAGGATGAGATTTCGGCAATTTCATCTTGGTCGTCAGATTCTAAATTTTGGCTTTTTGGTCTTATCTAGTAGATCTACATAACTATATACATTTATAAATCTACTAAGCAATGCTGTGGGCCCATTCAAAAGTATTTAGGTCAAACATAACTATCAATGGACTCAAAATGTTTAGTTTTTTTTTTTTTTTTTTTTGAGGACCGGAAATAGTCTCAATGAAAAATCTTGGTTAGGTTGGGGGGGGGCTGTACCCAATGTGCTGTTTTTTTTGTTTGTTTTTCAGTAACTGCTCATTTATTTATTTATCAAACGTAATGCCTGCATAACATGACGAAGTATAAAAAATGTAATTAGCTTAAGTTTTCTGATGAAATTCTACAATATAACGTCTATAAAACCCACTTGTTTGTGGTTATTTGCTACTAAGAAGTGAGATGGCCTTGAAAGCTTCCTTCTTCAAAGTAGTGTGACGATAGAGAGAGAAAAAAATGACTTTGCCATCACTCTGATGGCAAATGACATTTCCACTTTTCTTCTAGAATATGAAGCAGTGGGGGATTACTTTTCTTTGTGCTGTTCTGGGGACATTTTGGGGCAGGTGCACTTCTTCCATAAAATGCCTTTAATGAAATGCAGTATAATTCTCTGAAACCAAGGGGATAGGAATGCAGTATATTTATTTGAAGGATGGTATGGTCTTAACCTTCCTTTCCTGGTTAGTGATTCCCTCAGCAGCTGCCTATCTGAGAAAAGCAAATCTTTGGCCACTGAGCAATATAACAACTAGGACTTACATAAGGATAACTTTAATTTCTCAGCCAAGCACATCTTCACATTACTACTTCTGGCACAGCTGATCAAAAGTTGCCATCTATATAGCTATATGCACATATTTATGAGTTGACAAACTGTCTCCGCCTTAGTTGTAAGTATTTTAATCTTTTCCCTTTTTCAGTTTCAAGTATTCTATATAAAGTTTCCTGGACCTGACCTAAAATTGCGTTCTGATACAAAGTCACATGAACTAAGTAATTAAAACTCACCAAGCTAGGGTATTAGATGTGTATGCCTTTCTTCTGTACCAAACTAGCAGTCCCAACTAAGTGAATAGATTTCCTAGACTGTGAGAAGGAAAAAGAATGGCAGAAGTATCTAGTTTCTAGTGATTACATACAACATATGTCTTCAGGAACTTAATAAAATTGACCTGCTCTCTTTGATGTTCATAGTTGTGTAGCTGGGTGTATACTACTGGTTTATACCACATCAATGCAAATACTGAACAGACACTTATCCACTTGGTTTATGGCAAATGCATCTCCATACGTTTCTTAGGAGATGATGAATCAATATATTTTGAATCAGCTGAGAGAATTATTTTAAAAATTGTAATGTCCTCTGGGGGAGTAATTAGATTAGGATGGCAAATAGTTACCATCAGAATCAAATCATGGTTACTATCAGGGCCATATAAAATTATTTTCTTTCATAGAGGAAAGAGGGGTGGAGCTTCTCTTGCTTGTCCTCCAAAACCTTTGCTCATACTGGTGACGGTTTGCACTTATCAGTTTTAAGCACAAGCATAGAATGGTTTTGATGAGAAACCAATGCTAATCCTCTTCTGCAGTACAGTTGTCTTTTGGACAATATGAAAGTACTGCTTGGAAAAAGGCTTTCAACTAAAACTGGGTACAGACATTACTGTAGTGCTGGGAATGGTTCTCTAGTGCTTAAAGTTTATTCTTCCAAAGTCACAGATGGGTTATCCAACAATGCACATTCATTACCCATGTCTAACTTCCAGTATTATTTTGGATGGCTTACATTCCTAGGTTTTTGTCTTTAGGTGCTTCAAAGATTTAACGTTTGATCTCTCCTCTGAAGGCCATCACCACAGAAGTACCACCACCTTTTGCAAAGCCATTAGAAGACTTTTCTTGCCAGAATGGTTTCTCACTCTTTATATAACTTTCTTTTCTGTCCTTCCTCATTCTCACTTTTGACCACTTCTTGTGGTTTTCTTGAACTTCATAGAACTAGGATTCTTTTACCCTTGCACTTTCTTAAGGTTTGCAAATGTAGCCCAGTCTGATAGGAAGATGAAGTCTCTCTTGTGCTAACAGCTTTATTAAAGCTGACATAATTTTCAAAAGATTACATCATCCCTGTAGCATAAGCCATCTCAGTCATTATGGCTGCATCTTATCCATAAAACTAAACATAATTCTATTTTTGCATCCCTGTTTTGACATTTAACTGCTTTTTGAACTAAATGTTGTGGCATATTACTGCATCTGTAAATCTGTGTGCACGCGCGCGTGTGTGTGTGTGTGTGTGTGTGTGTGTGTGTGTGTGTGTGTGTGTGTGTAAATATGTTTTGTTTGGTTCTTATGTGATACTATTCACCCGGACTGTGACTGCAAATGGTCCACTGAGATCAGTGAACTAACCCGGGCAAACAAATATAAAGATTTAAGCTTATATTTAGCCCTAAGCAAAACAAGCGCCAAGTGTAATAATCCTTAGATGCGTTCAGTCCAGTTACAAATATTTTCCTGTTCAAAGGGAATATGGCATGACTAATTCCATCAGTTTCTAAATGAAAATTATTCTTCACTATCTGAGAGAAAATGGAAAACATTTTTGGTGAAATAATGGTGAATGAATGTTGGTGCAGTGGAACAAAGAGCTGTTAAAAACTTATGTATTCACCATAACACTCTATCTGTGCTTTCCATTTTAATTCTTCCTCAACTGATGGGTACTGGATCTGAATCGACCGCTTTTACCAGATCCTCGGATCTAAAAACTCTCAAGCTTCTCCCTTTACCCACAATGTCTTGCCAAGCTAACATACCTCTGATCAAGTTTGCTGCCTCTAGAGATAAGGGCACAACATCTTAAAGAAATTAATAAAAGCTACAATAAGAAAAGGAGCTAGAGCCCAAACAAGGAACAAAGGTTCCCAAGAGAACGCTTAAATCTTTCCAGAAGCAAAGTAAAGGTAGCAGGTGGGTGGGAAGTTAAAGAAGAATGAAAATGGAATGTCTACCAGTCAATGGAACTGGAGAAACCAAGTGGTCAGTTTGAGGTCTGTTTATGTCCAGATGAGTCATCCCTGTTGGGTGAGACAGGGGATCTGGAGTTGGATCCAGTACCCAGGGCAGATAATAGAAGGTGAGGCTAGAGGAAAGGGAACCAAATCTGATGAGGTTCAAAAGGGGGCAATGAGGATAATTGTGTTCTGTGCTCAACTGGACTGCTTTCTGTAGAAATTTGGTGATGAGAAGCAATGGTGGGTATGCATAAAGGTGACCAGAGGGCTAATCGTGGACTGGAGCATCTCTTAGTGACACCAGTGTTGGAGGGATCAGGGCAAAGAACCTACTGCACTTGCTGTTGAGAATAGATGCAAACTGGTCACTGCACGGCTGACCCCATCAATGGAAATTTCTCTCTGCTACTTTGACATTGAAAGACCACTCGAGTCATCAGAATGGACCTGGTTAGTTTGTCTGCAATCATACCGACTTTCCCTGGGGCATGCACTGCTATTAGAAAGTGACCAGAAGAGATCATACATTGCTACATTTTCATATTGCTTCTTGACAAATCAGATAAGATTTGGTTCCTCCCTGCTTGATGTACCACACCACTGACATATTGTCAGTATGAACAGCAGCTATCTTGGTGGGGAGAATGTCTTGAAAGGTCTCCAATGCTAGGAAAACAGCTCTCATTTACAGGATACTAATGTATGCCTTGGACTCTTTAGGGGACCACATACCTTAGACCGTCCTTCCCAAGTACTGCCCCACACTCTAGTTTGGGAGGTGTCCATGGTCACCATGGCCATGGACAGGGGGAAAACAAATGGACAACCTTTGGAGAGTTTGTTCAAATGAATCCACTAAAGAAGATACCTTTTGCATGCTTGTGTTATCTTGACTGGGGTGGTTAAAGGGGTTCTATATTAGAACAGCGAAGAGGCGTTTAATCGAACTCCTCTTTGTTGACACAGAGTGAACGCACTAAAGCGTGAATGCTCAAAATAACAATTTCTTTCCCTGGGAAAGAAATCTCTTTGCCTTCCCCGTGTGCTTGCCCCTTTCCCCACAGTAGTGCGATCTCTGAGTTGGTATATTTAAGTGGGGGGGTATGGGGGGCAGAGCCCTGTAATGTTTTTTTTTTTTTTTTTTTTTTTTTTGGAACAGTGATTTTTTTGCCCTTGGGAAAATAAATCGCTGTTCTAAGGTTTCGACACTGTAAGCTTTCACTTACATGGGGTCGATTAACCATCGTTCGCTTTTTTAAGCATACGATGCGGTACTATAGACTCGGTTAAAGGATGCTGAAGAATGGACCACTGGAATGACAATGTCCACTGAAGAAATTGCATGTGAAACCTGGCCAGAAGAACAAGGGTGATAACAGCTGCCATGAATGTCAAGGCTTGTAAAATTAAGTCGTACTGCAAGAGAAGAATTCTTTATTACTTTTCTGACCTACCATCTGAGTGTATGAATTCAAGCAGGAGGAAGACAGGCTATCTGATTGACTGTGTTCAGATGAGCACCTACGAACTCCAGCCTCTAAGTAGGTGTGAGTTGTGATATTTTGCAAATGACTGTGATGCCTAGATGTAGGCCCAACCGGTGCAAATAGTCCCTTGCCTGCAGGAGTAGATGCCTGGTTGGGGCAGTTAGGAGCCAGTCATCCAGGAATGGAAACGCTCAAAATCCCAGCAGTCTCAAGTGAGCTGCTGCCAATTCCATACATTTGATAAAACACCCTGGCGGTTGAGGTGAGACCAAAGGGCAGTGCTCTGAATTGGTAATGACTGTCTCCCAACCAAAAGCATAGATATATGGAACGCCTGATCATTTTGGTGTGAAAGTACACATCTTGAAGATCTACTGAGGACATAAAATCATCCTTTCACAGCAGAGGCAGAATGCACTGAACCAAGACCAGCCAGAACCTTGAATATTGAACAAACTGATTTAGTTTGCTGAGATCCAGTATTGTTTGCAAGTCCCCTGTCTTTTTGAGCACTAAAAAGAATTCTGAATAGGTCCTGGATCTTCTACGGTCTGGGAGGACCTTCAGGATGGCTCTTTTTTCTAGCAGCTTTTATTTATTTATTTATAGTGTCTGCTTCCCACAAATTGGGTGGAACATTGGGGATTCTTGTTTTTTCTTGTAATGGGAATTTGGGAAAATGGCATGATATAACCTCTGGATATAATTTTCTGCACTCAGGAATTTTTTGTTATTGATAGCCAGGCTCTTTGGTGCAAAGACAAATGCCCCCTCCCCCCACTGCCTCCAGAGGGTAGCAGTCGGGCTTCCTTTCAGGAGTGCTGGTGGGACTTGTCCAAGAAGAAATCCCAGAAGCCCTAGATCTGCAGCCACCTCTGCCACAGGGGGGGGGGGGGTGTCTTCTGTTAGAGCCCCCCTGCCCCTGGGAGAACAACCTCCTTGTGACTGTTGAAACAGACCCTGGGATTTATGAAAAGTACAGTTTTGTACCTACCAGAAATGTAGATGTCCGATAGACATGCAACTGCAGTCATAAAGTACAGTTTTGTACCTACCATAAATGTAGATGTCCCAGAGGTATGCATCTGCAGTCCTAACAAATGGGTTGTCCTGCCTCAGGCAGCCCTTTGGTCGGCCGGATTCCAAAGTCTGGGTCTGGCCTCGGCTGATGTCGCACTTCACCCGACGTCATAGCTGCAGTTCAGCGGGTATAAAGGCATCAGCCGACGCCATTTTCCTCAGTGTTTCTTGCCCCAGATGCCAGGAGCCCTCTAGGAAGGCTAAATTTGGATAAATGCAAATGTTTCCAAACAACAGAGAGCAAATAGAAATAAACATGTATATACATATATACAAACAAATACACCATAATAGATTCCCCCAGCTAGCTACAAGATGGGCAAATACCTTAGGAGTACCACAGAGGGGAAGGAGGGTGGGTAATCCTGACTGCAGATGCATACCTCTCGGACATCTACATTTATGGTAGGTACAAAACTGTACTATGTCCTTCAAGGATGCATCTGCAGTCCTAACAAATGGGTAGAATACCATAGCCAAACTGGGGGAGGAGGTACTAACAAGATTATGGTGTAGTTAGGATCCCTTGCAAAACAGCAGTGGCAAAACCTGCTTGGGATCTGGAGTATAAGGGTAGATTATAATGCTTGGTAAATGTATGCACGGACCTCCAAGTAGCAGCCTTTAAAATGTCTTTGGTAGCCACTCCTCGTAAAAAAGCTGTAGTAGTGGCTGTAGCCCTTGTGGAGTGAGGTCTGATGTTTTCTGGAGTTGTCTTTCCATGATAAGAGTAACAAAATCTAATGCAATTTCCTATCCATTTTGAGATTGTCTGTTTTGAAATTGCTTTTCCTTCCATTCCTGTTGCATATGCTACCAGAAGCTGGTCAGTTTTTCTATTGTTCTTGGTTCTGTCCAGGTAGTAGCACAATTGCCTATGCACATCCACGGTATGTAGTAGTCTTTCCCCCCTGTTCTGTGGGTTGGGGAAGAATGTAGGTAGGTGGATTGCTTGGTTTAAAGATACCCTGGAGACCACCTTTGGCATAAAGGTAGGATTAGTTCTCATGGACACTCTATCCTGATGGAAGATAAGGAAGGGCTGTATTGCCATTAATGCCTGTAATTCAGAAACCCTTCTTTCTGAAGTGATTGCAGGCAGGAAAGCAGTTTTCCATGATAAATACTGTAATTCTGCTGTTGCTGCTGGTTCAAAAGGGGGGAGTGTCAACTTTTCTAGCACAAAGTTCAAGTCCCATGTAGGCAATGGTGGCTTCCTTGGTGGCTTTACATTTTTAATTCCTCTCAGAAACTGCCTGAGTAGAGGATGAGAGAAGACTGGAGGATCCATGTTGTGTTCTGCTGAAATAGCTGACGCATGAATCTTAATGGAAGAGTAGGACAGGCCATTGTGGAAAAGCTCTGCTAAGTATTCCAGGATGTTAGCTATGTTTACCAGTGATACATTTTCTCCTTTTGCTGCACTCCAAATGAGATATCTTTTCCATTTTGCTGAATAAGTTTTCCTTGTTGAGGGTCTGCGAGCCTCCAAGATAATGTCTTTAACCCTTTGAGATAAATGTGGGTTATTATGTCTTATGCAATGTTCCAAGCAGCTAGCTGCAGTGTTTTCAAGTTTGGATGCAGGGTTTTGAAGTTGTTCTGTGTTAGCAGTAAAGGAACTAGGGGTAGAGGGCCATGCGTGTTCCCGAGACATACTCCTCAGTAATGGGTACCAATGCTGCCTCGGCCAGTCTGGAGCTATCAGGATGATCCTTGGGTGGTCTTCTTTGATCTTCAATAGCACCTTGTGCATCAAAGGAAGAGGTGGGAATGCATATGCTGTCAGGTTTTCCCAACTGAAAGATAGGGAGTCCACCTTCCAAGCAAGTGGGTGGTATGTCCTTGTGCAGAATTTTTTCAATTGGTGGTTGTGTGGGGATGCGAATAAGTCTATTTCTGGTAGTCCCCATTTCCTTGTAATGGATTTGAAGATGTCTGGATGCAGCATCCATTCGTGGGCATCCGTGGTAGTTCTGCTTAAGATGTCTGCTAGTATATTTTCTTTTCCTGGCACAAATATTGCCTGGAGCTGAATGTTGAGGCTCAGGGCCACATTCCAGAGGTCCATTGCCATCCAGCATAGAGGATATGAATGTGTGCCTCCCTGTTTGTTGATATACCACATAACTGTGGTGTTGTCCGTCCTTATCAGCAATTGACCCTGTTGAAGAAATGGTCTGAATGTCTGAATTGCCAGTTTTACTGCCAGCATCTCTTTTTGATTTATGTGTAGGTTCAGCTGGTCTTGAGTCCATAAGCCTTGTATGCACTTGTCCAGCATGTGTGCCCCCCAACCGAGGTCTGAGGCGTCCGTGGTGATAGTCTGGCTTGGTTGAGGGCTGTGGAAGGGCAGTCCTTTGTTCAATTGACAGGCCTGAGCCCACCATCGGAATTCTTGCTTCAGGCATGGAATTATTGGAATTTGGGTTTCCAGGCTGTGCTTGTGCTGAGACCATAAATTCCTTAGGTACCATTGCAACTTCCTCATGTGTAGTCTGGCATGAGGAATCAATATTATGCAGGATGCCATGTAACCTAGGGCTTGCAGGACTTTCCTTGCTGTAAGCTCGTTCTGCGTTATTAATGCCCTGAAATAGAGTGGAAGGTGCTTCTGCTTTTCTGCTGTGAGGGATGCCATTTGATTTGATGTGTCCAGTTCTGCACCCAAGAAAGTTATCCTTTGGGATGGTATCAGCCTTGACTTTTTTATATTGACTGTGTATCCCAGGGCTTGCAGTAGATGAATGACCTTTTTCAAATCTTTTGTTAATTTGTTTTTGTTGTCCGCTTGTAACAGGCAGTCGTCCAGGTAAGGGTAAATTTGAATTCCCTGAAGCCTGCAATGAGCAATTACTGATGCCAGGCATTTCGTGAATACTCTGGGCGCAGTAGATAAGCCAAAAGGCAATGCTGAGAATTGATAATGCTCTGATCCTGCAAGAAATCTGAGGTATCTTCTGCAGTTTTGTCGTATGGGGACGTGCAGGTATGCCTCCTTGAGATCTAGAGTTACCAGCCAAGACTCCTTGCCCAGCATGGGAAGAAGCTGCTGTAAGGTCAGCATCTTGAATTTTGGAACAATGAGATATGTGTTCAGAGCGGACAGGTCGAGTATAGGTCTCCACTGGTTTTCCTTTCTTGGGACCAGGAAAAGTCTGGAGTAAAATCCTTGCCCTTGTTCCATAGACGGTACCTTTTCTATAGCTCTCATCTTTATTAAATGGTCTATTTGTTCTAGAGCGTTTGTCCTTTGATTTGGAGGTAGGTTTGGCATTCCTCTCTTCCTTGGTAGAGTATGGAAGTGAAACCTGTAACCTTTGTCTATTGTCTGTAAAATCCATTTGTCTCCTGTAATGTAATGCCAGTTTACTGAAAATAAGGCTAGCTTTCCGCCTAAGGGTGCTTCTAGTTGTTCCCTGGTAGGCGGTTTCAGAGCCAAGTCACTGTGATTGTCCTGTGGAAGTGGTAGTGGCTGGATCTGTTTCAGTACTTCGCTGGTTGTTAGGCTGCCACTGACGTCCCCTGTAGGCACCTCTGGATTGACCTCTCCCTCTTGGGCACCTATTCCTGCCTCTCTGTGTTCTGGTGGTGTCTGGAAGGGACCAATTCTTGGAGGGCCAGTTCCTACTAAACCTTGGAGGCTGGACCTGTAAGAAATCCTTGACTGTCTGGACAGATTTTGCTTTCTCTTCCACCTTCTTCAGCACTTGCTGTGCGGGGGAGCCAAACAAATTGTGTTTATCCATGGGAGCATCTAGGAGCTTTGATTTTACATGGTCTGGTAAGGACTGCTCTTTTAACCATGCATGCCTTCTGATCACTGTACCAGTCATAGCTGATCTAAAGGAAGCCTCCAGTGCATCATAGCCGCATTTTAAGGAATGATTACTGACCTGCTGAATGTTATGTACCATTTCCTGAAGAGACTTTCGGTCTACAGGTTCAGGCGAGGACAGTTTTTTAGTTAACTGATCTAACATAAATTCCTGATACTGAATCATGTGGAATTGACAGTTTAAGGCCCTAGCCGAAAGAGTAGCAGAAGTATAAACTTTCTTACCCCATCTCTCCAAGGCCCTAGATTCCCTTTCAGAGGGGAGGGGGTTTTTGGCAGAGGTAGCTGCTACAGCCTTGGGGCCCTGTGAAACAGTTTCAGGATCTGCAAAAGGAGCCTTATACAAGTGATAATGTGTGTCCGGAACCCTGTAGTATCTGTCGGGCTTAGCAGGGGCCGGAGGAAGTGTATCAGGAGCAGTACAAGCATCATTAAATGCATCATCCACAACTGTAAGTACTGGAGGAATGGCTAAAGGCCTATGCTGTGGCAAATGCAAGAAGGTCCTAAGCCTTTTCCTAGAGTCTGAAAAATCCTGGCCCTGCCATTGAAATTGTTCCCTCATAGCATGCAAGGTTTCCCCAAAAGAAAATTCCTCAGGAGGAGAGGCAGAAGGAATGGAGTCTTCTGCATCAGAATCCTCATATGGAGAATAAGGGCCTTCTGGAGGGTTTGTATTTTCTGAATCATCAGAGGAGTAATCTGTAGAAACTGGCTCAGGGGGCTCGGTTCTAGGCCTCTTCTCTGGAGGGGGGTGAGAGGCCCTGTCAGGGTGAGGCTGGGATCCCCTGATCAAAGAAATGAGATCCTCTGCTAGACTAAGCATTTGAGAACTAGAACTAGGCCTGTGAGAGGGGGCTTTAGCAGGCACTGTCTTGGTTGATTTTGCTGCTTTAGCCCTGGCAAAAGCCTTAATGGACATGAATGCAGGGGGCCTAGCAGCTCCACGTGCAGGAGAAGATACATCTAAGGGGATAGTATCTGATAAATCCTGAGAAACTGTAAGAGCTGGTGGATTTTCCGTAGCAGATTCAGCCATGCTGGAAGAGGCCTCAGTAGAAGGAGGCATGCTTTCGGCCGAAGGAAGAACAGTGGACTCGGTTTCAGCCGAAACCGAGACACTCGCGGTTGGCTTAACCGCGGTTTTGGCCGAAACCGTGGACCGCGAGTGTCGGTCCTTTTCCTTACGCTTTTTAGCTAAATGTGAAGTCGGAGTCTCCGACAGCATGATATAAGCAAAAGCGGAGCCGAAAAACTCCTCTGCAAACTCCGACCGACGTCTAAGTGTCCGTCGGTTGAAGGAAGCACAGGCTGGGCAAGCTGCTACGTCGTGGTCTGGGCCTAAACAAGGTAGGCAGTAAGAGTGGAAATCTTTATGAGGTATTTGTTTCCCACAAGTTAAACAGTTATTCACTTTTTCTGACATCGGCTGAGGCAAGAAAAGTCCCCAACGGGGTACTTAGCTTTTTAGAAGTCTTCGGTAGTAGCAATCTCTGGTTCTGACCGACCGGCACTTGCGAACAGCTTCTGCTTCGGGCGCCACGCGGCAAGTAAGACTGAGGAAAATGGCGTCGGCTGATGCCTTTATACCCGCTGAACTGCAGCTATGACGTCGGGTGAAGTGCGACATCAGCCGAGGCCAGACCCAGACTTTGGAATCCGGCCGACCGAAGGGCTGCCTGAGGCAGGACAACCCATTTGTTAGGACTGCAGATGCATCCTTGAAGGACATCGTGTGGGTTGTCCTGCCTCAGGCAGCCCTCGGCCGGCCGGATTCCAAAGTCTGGGTCCGACGTCGGCTGATGTCGCATTTCTCTCCGACGTCAGAGCGGCTGGAGTACATAAGCATCAGCCGACGCCATTTTCTTCAGTGTTTCTTGCCCCAGATGCCAGGTGCCCTCCAAGGAAGGCTGTAATCAAATTGGAAGACAAAAACAGGATTCCAAACAAATAAATGAGCAATAAAACAAATACACCATAACAGATATCCCCAGCTAAGAGAAACAGAGATAGGAGTGGACCCTAGGCATAGAGGGGTATGGAGGGTGGGAAAATCCGACTGCAGTTGCATGTCTATCGGACATCTACATTTATGGTAGGTACAAAACTGTACTATGTCCTTCAAGAATGCAACTGCAGTCATAACATGTGGGTAGAATACCATAGCTTAGCTGGGGAGGAGGAATGCTCTAGGAAAAGATGGTGTGGCAATCAAACCCTGCAGGACTGCCGAAGCAAAGCCTGCTCTGGATCTGGAATATAGAGGGAGATTGTAGTGTTTGGAGAATGTATGCACGGAGCTCCATGTAGCAGCTTCTAGAATGTCCTTAGTAGGCACCCCTCTTAAGAATGCTGTAGAGGTGGCTGTAGCTCTGGTGGAATGTGGTCTGACATTGGCTGGAACAGTCTTTCCATGAAAGGAATAACAGAATCTGATGCAATGCCCAATCCATTTTGAAATAGTCTGTTTTGAAATTGCTTTTCCTTGGACTGCAGGGGCGTAAGCTACAAAAAGTTGTTCAGACTTCCTACTGGCCTTGGTTCTGTCCAGGTAGTAACGAAGTTGTCTGTGAATGTCCAAGGTATGCAACAGTCTTTCCCCCTTGTTCTCAGGATTGGAGAAGAAAGCAGGCAGATGAATGGCTTGATTTAAAGAAACGCTAGATACCACCTTTGGCATAAAAGTAGGGTTGGTCCTTAATGAAACCCTGTCTCTGTGAAAAATAATAAAGGGTGGTATTGCCATTAGGGCCTGTAGTTCCGAAACCCTTCTTGCTGAGGTAATTGCCAACAGGAAAGCTGTCTTCCATGAGAGAAATTGCAAGTCAACTGAAGCTGCTGGCTCAAATGGGGTAGAGTCAGTTTTTCTAGGACAAAATTGAGGTCCCAGGCTGGCACTGGGGCCTTTCTTGGTGGCTTAATGTTCTTGATTCCCCTGAGGAATTGCCTTAGTAAAGGGTGTGAAAAAACAGGAGGATCAGTGTTGTATCTAGCTGAAATAGCAGATGCATGTATCTTTATGGAAGAATATGAGAGGCCATTCTGTAACATATCTGCCAAATATTCCAAGATGAGTGGGATGCTCAACAATGATGCATCATGTCCCTTGCTGGTATTCCAATTGCTGAATCTTTTCCATTTTGCTAAGTAAACCTTTCTGGTGGATGGTCTTCGAGCCTCTGTTAGTATCCGCTGAACTTCCTTGGAGAGAGATAGGCTGAAGTTATTTATGGGATCTCCCAGGCTGTTAGCTGCAGTGTCTGAAGATTTGGATGCACTGTTTCGAAGTTGTGCTGAGTCAGAAGTAGAGGCCATTGGGGAAGGGCCCACCTCCTGGTGTGACATATGCTCTGTAGTAGTGGGTACCAGTGTTGTCTTGGCCAGTCCGGAGCTATTATGATTCCCTTGGGTCTCTCTGCTTTGATCTTTAGTAATACTGAGGTCATCAGTGGCAGAGGTGGGAATGCATAGATTGTTAGGGAGTTCCAGTTGAATGAGAGGGCATCTATTTTCCAAGCTTTTGGATGGTATGTCCTTGTGCAGAATTTTGGTAGAAGATGGTTGAGAGGAGAGGCAAATAGGTCCACTTCTGGTTTGCCCCATGTCGAAGTGAGTTGTCTGAAGGCCTTCGGGTGTAACCTCCACTCGTGTGGATCTGTGAAATTCCTGCTTAGGCTATCCGCCAACACATTGTCTTTTCCTGGAACAAACTGGGATTGTAACTGGATGTTTAGGCTCAGCGATTTCTCCCAAAGCTGCATTGTCAGTCTGCAAAGAGGGTAAGAGTGGGTGCCCCCTTGCTTGTTTATGTACCACATCACAGTGGTGTTGTCTGTCCGTATCATTAAATGGCCTTGCTGGAGTTGGTGTTGAAAGGCCTCTATGGCATGCATTACTGCCAGCATTTCCTTTTGGTTTATATGCAGATGTGTTTCCTTTGGAGACCATTGTCCTTGTATACACCTGCCTTCCATGTGCGCCCCCCATCCAAGGTCTGAGGCGTCTGTAGTCATGGTCTGTGTTATCTGTGGTTTTTTGAATGACATACCTGTGTTTGCCTGGCTCACCGAGGCCCACCATAGGAATTCCTTTTGTAGGCATGGAATTAGTGGTATGATTGTCTCCAAGTTGTTGCTGTGTTGAGACCAAATGCTTTTTAGGTACCATTGAAGCTTTCTCATGTGTAGTCTTGTGAATGGAACCAGGAGAATGCAGGATGCCATGTAACCCAGGGCCTGTAGGAATCTCCTTGCAGTCATCTGGGTGAGTTTTGCTAGACCTTTGAAATAATGAGTTAACTTCTCTTGCTTGTCTTCTGTCAGGTAAGCCATCTGAGAGTCTGTGTCTAGTTTGGCTCCTAAGAAGATTATTTGCTGGGATGGCTGCAGTCTTGACTTTTGGAAGTTGACTGTGTATCCCAGAGCTTGAAGTAATCGTATGACATAATCCAGGTTTTTTGTCAACATCAATTTGTCGTCCGCTTGTATGAGGCAGTCGTCCAGGTACGGGTAAATTTGTATACCCTGGAGCCTGCAATAAGCAATTACTGAAGCCAGGCATTTTGTAAATACTCTGGGCGCAGTAGATATGCCAAATGGCAATGCTGAGAATTGATAATGCTCTGGCCCTGCAAGAAATCGGAGGTATCTTCTGCAGCTGTGTCTGATAGGGACATGCAGGTATGCCTCCTTGAGGTCCAGAGTAATCAGCCACGACCCCTTGCCCAGCATGGGAAGGAGTTGCTGTAGAGTCAGCATTTTGAACTTTGGTACTATGAGAAAGGTGTTTAATGTGGACAAGTCCAGTATTGGCCTCCATTGAGATTCTTTTCTTGGAACAAGGAACAGTCTTCAGTTAAAACCCCTGGTCTTGTTCTTGTTGTGGAACTCTTTCTATTGCTTTCATCAGAGTCAGCAGAGTGATTTGCTTGATAGCCTCTGCCCTCTGATTTTGTGGTAGGTTTGGCATGCCTTGTTTTCTTGGTAAGGTATGAAAATGAAATCTGTACCCTCGGTCTATAATGTCCAAAATCCATTTGTCCTTTGTCAGTCTGTGCCAGTTGTCTGCAAACAGAGATAATTTCCCGCCCAAGGGAGCTTCTAGTTGTTCCCTGGTAGGCGGTAGTAGAGGAAAGTCATTGAGATTGTGGTTGTGCGGCAGGTGAAACCCCTGCGTCACTTCTTTGGTTTCCTGGCTGCCATTGTCGTCCCCTGTAAGGGCCTCTGTATTGGCCTCTTCCTCGGCCACGTCTGTTCTTACCCCTTTGAAACTTTTCTGGATTAGGAAAGGACCAGTTTTTTGAAGGCCAATTCCTACTGAATCTGGGGGGTTGAACCTGGAGGAAATCTTTCACTGTCTGAACTGATTTTGCTTTTTCTTCAATGGTCTTTAACACATCCTTGGCATTTGCACCAAAAAGCTTGTTCTTTTCCAAAGGTGCATCCAGAAGTTTTGCTTTTACATGATCTGGTAGAGGTTGATCTTTTAACCAAGCATGTCTATGAATGACTGCCCCTGTCATAGCTGCCCTACATGAAGCTTCCAGTGCATCATATCCACACTGCAGGAAGTGATTGCTTACTTGCTGAGTGTTATGTACAGCTTCCTGCAAAGTCTTCCTGTCTAAAGGATCAGGAGTAGCTAATGTTTTTTGTAAATCTTCTAACAGATAATCCTGATATTGTAACATACGAAAAAGGCAATTTAAAGCTCTCATAGATAAGGTAGTGGATGTGTAAACCTTTTTGCCCCATCTCTCTAATGACCTAGCTTCCCTGTTGGAGGGCAAAGGATTTTTTGAGGTGGAGGCTGAAACTCCTTTAGGCCCCTGTGAAATAGTTTCCAAGTCAGCAGTATGGGCCCTGAATAAATGGGAATGAGTTTCTGGGACCCTGTAATACCTGTCTGGCTTGGCTGGAGCAGGAGGAAGAGAATCAGGGGGTAGCACTAGAGTCAGAATACAGAGGATCCAGAGCATGAAGTACAGGAGGAATAGCTAAGGGCCTGTGCTGAGGCTTCTTAAGGAAAGTCCTAAGGCTTCCTAGAATCAGAATATTCCTGACCTTGCCACTTGAAATGTTCCCTCATGGTGTGCAGAACTTCCCCAAAGAAATATCCTCAGGAAGGGAGGCCGAGGGGATGGAATCTTCTGCATCCGAGTCCTCATAGGTCTGAAAGAGCTCTTCCTGGCTATCAGAGTGGACAGAGCCCTCAGAATCTTCATCTGAAGGAGTAGGGTCAGAGGGTTCAACCCGGGCCTTTATCAGGAGGGGGCTGGGATCCTCTCTCAGGATGGGCCTGTGAACCTCTTATCATGGAAATTAAATCAGCAGCCATGGACATAATTTGTGTCTCTGGAGTAGGCTGAGGTAAGGATTTAGAAGTAATATGCTTTGTTTTGCTGGCTGCCTTAGCCCTAGTGTAGGCCTTAATAGACATGGCCATAGGAGGCCTGGCAGCTCCACGTGCAGGAGTGACCTTGTCTACAGCAATGGTCTCGGGCATTTCCTCGGTTTCGGTATCCGGAGGAAAATCTATAACTGGCGGAGAAATGTCTGGAATCGGAGTCGTCGGTAATGCGGTGTCTTCGGTTCGGAGTGGTGGCGAGACCGTCTCAGAGGGAACCGGAGCACTCGCGCTAGGTTTTGGCGTGGAGTCGGTGGTAGCGGGCCGAGGATGTCGGTCCCGGTCTTTTCGCTTTTTGGAAGTTTGCGATGTCGGAAGTTCCGACGGCATGGTGTAAGCAAATTTATCGCCGAAAAAATCTTCAGCGAACTCCGCCTGGCACCTGAGAGTGCGCTTGTTGAAGCGAGCACAGGCTACACAGGCCGAGACGTCGTAGTCTGGGCCCAGGCAAGGGAGGCAGTAAGAGTGGAAATCCCTATGAGGTATTTGTTTACCACAAAAAAGACAATTGTTAACTTTTTCAGTAATTTCTGACATCGGCTGAGGCAAGAAAAGGTCCCCAACGGGGTACTTAGCTTTTTTGATGACTTCGGTATCGTAGAATACAGGAGCTGACCGACCGGCACTTGCGAACTGCTTCTGCTTCGGGCACCGTGCGGCAAGAAAGACTGAAGAAAATGGCGTCGGCTGATGCTTATGTACTCCAGCCGCTCTGACGTCAGAGAGAAATGAGACATCAGCCGACGTCGGACCCAGACTTTGGAATCCGGCCGGCTGAGGGCTGCCTGAGGCAGGACAACCCACATGTTATGACTGCAGTTGCATTCTTGAAGGACATCCACACTTTCCTACATCCCCATTCTTTCCTGGAGAAGGGTCTTGGAGGGGGAGAAAAACATACATCTACAGCAGACAGGGTCTTTCCCTCTTGCTCACATCTGGAGAGCGTATCCTCACTTTGAGCCCAATTAAGGAAGACCCATCAAAAGGAACACTGATGAATGAAGACTTAAACGGCTCCATAAAAATCACACAGCTGCATCCAGGCACATCTCCTAATGGCTACGTCTGAACCCACTACCCATGAGGTATCTCCCACTGCATGGAAGATCAGCCTTATGAACACATTAGGAATTGACTGGAGGATGGGCAGTTGCACGGAGATTAATTTGGTCCTGGGCAGACACAGACCCAGAAAAAGATATGGAAAGTTCTTTAGTCAAATATTTTTGTAATCCTGGAAAACATGTCAGGTAATTCTGCGACCGCAGAACAAAGGTTGCTGAAGCACACATGGGCTTACCAAGTCTGTCCAAGGCCCCGGACTCCCTGTTAAGGGGGATGGACAGAAGAGCTCTGTTCCGCAGACACTTCTGGTGACTGCCACCACAATTATGACATCAACCGGGACTCACTCCAGTGTGCCCAGTCCTTGGGAGAAGCTAAAATGTTGTCAGGACGTTTTGGGGTCTGTTCCACAGTATCCAGTTCCTTCCATGCCTAGTGAGAAATGAGATCTAGGAGATCATCAGCCGGGGGAGTCATCAAATAAGTAGCCGGGCCAGACATGAAAGCCTCCAGGAACTCTGATTCCTCTTATGAAGGGGTATTGGAAGGCCAACCACCCTTCTGTTTTAAAGTACTAGAATGTCTCCAAATGACCTGTCTTCTGGTGGAGATCTGGGGAGCTCCTCCCCTTCATTGAAGGGGAATCTAGGTGTCTGTTTTTACATGTCCTCTTCAAAGGGACCTCATTAGTGGGATGGGTCTAGGGAAGTATCGGAAGAGATGAGGAAGTCCCAAAGGTCCGACTGGAGACATGATCGGCTACCTATCCCAGTGGAGTGGAGGAACAAGGTTCAGAACAGAGAACAGAAGGAGCAGTTTTTGTTGCTGACATCCCTTATGAAAGGTGTCTGACTGTCTTCTTTACCTTTCTGTCTTTGCCTTGCAACCTGACATAATCAACCAGCACTCATTCCTAGCCTGGTCCATCTTTTCTATCTTCCATTTTTTCCTGCACTCCTCCTTTTTTCTGATGGGTTCCTGGACTTCTGCATTCCACCGCCATCACCAGCTTTCCTTATGTACATTATGTCGATACTTGGCTTGGCCACATATCTGCTCTGTAGTCCTCACAAATGCTGTTTCAAGGCACTGCCACTCTTCTTCTACTCCACCTATTTCCTCTTCTTGGGTTCTACAGCTCTGAGTAATTCCCTGAAGTATTCTACTTTCTCCCCAGTCAACTTCCAGTCTTCAGCCTAGTCTCTGTTGACCTCAGAGCCTTCTCTGAGCATTGCTTGCACCTGATTGTGGCAACTAGTAGTTTAATGTTGTGGGCTGTTTCACTAGGAATGACCTTGCAATCACTAATTCTACCCCAGTGTCCTTTTCTTACTATGAGGATGTCTACTAGAGTTGCATGTTGGCCACTCTTGTATGTGATCTTGTGACAGTATCTTTTTTCTGAACTATGTATTGGCTACTATCAAGCCATTTGCCAGAGAGAAGTCTAGAATGGCCTCTCCTCCTTTAATTCTTGTTGCCCCCACCCATGAGGACCCAGCCAGTCCTCATACTCTGCTCTGTCTGTCCTGATATGTGCTTTCAAGTCCCCCATTATCAACACCAATTCATGGTGTCCTGCTTTATCTAGTAGGTCCTGCCACTGCTGTATGAATGCACTCTTCCTCACTATCACAACACTGCTGTGGGGCACAGGCTGAGATTATGAATACTGCCCTATCATTACACTGGAGTCTGACTGCCATGAGTCTGTCACTAATTCTGATGACATCTCTCACTGCCTTCTGAAGCCTCTCTCTCACCACAATTCCAACACCATTTACAGCCTGCCCTGTTTTCAGTGTTACAAAGTTTTACTATTGTTTTTTAAACAGCGCAGGTTATTTTTAAATTGCACAGGTCACTAAGAATTGTTGTGGTCTTTTTTGATGCACTGTTACATACTTTGTTACAGACTTCCTGTTTGATACAAAAAGGGGATGTTTTAGTGTGTCCTCACGACATTACGGCCTTTTTAGGTCTTTTTATTTCTTTCTGAATATGTCTACAATAAGTTAGACAAAAGTGCTAGTACTTTAAATGGTTTTGCAATAAAAGTTATACTTGGGAACTGTTTGGCAGTCCTGATCGTTTAGTTTTTTGGATTTTACTTGGTTTATGACCTGCAGTGGCTGCTTTTGCTGTCTGGTTTAGTTAGACTTCATAAAGAAGAATTAACACTTATTACAGTCATAAACTAACATAACTAATAACACTCTCCGACCTTGGCATATCTCCCCCTACCTTACACTGATTTTCTAACTATCTCAGCAATAGCCAACAATCGACTATATGGCAGCACTCTTTTTCCCCTTTCATCAATAAAAATACAGGGGTACCCAAGAGTTCAATACTGGGTCCCCTTTTATTCAGTACAGTTGTCAAAAACTTTCATACCACTCTTACCCACAATACTGTTATCCAATATGCAGATGACTCTATTACCTGCTCTTCTAAATCTGTCACTGCACTACAGCGTCTTACCCAAGAAGCATTTACTTCAACCGAAAAGTACAGTTTTGTACCTACCATAAATGTAGATGTCCGAACTGGATAGCATCTGCAGTCATAACAACTGGGTTGTCCTGTCGTCAGGCAGCCCTTCAGTCGGCCGGATTCCAAAGTCCGGGTCCGGCTTCGGCTGATGTCGCACTTCACCCGACGTCATCTCTGTTGGTCTTCGGGTATAAAGGCATCAGCCGACGCCATTTTCCTCAGTGTTTCTTGCCCCAGATGCCAGTAGCCCTCTTGAAGGCTAAAATTTAGATAGATGCCAATGTTTCCAAAAAGATAGAGGCAAACACAAAAATAAGCATGTATGCACATATATACAAACAAATACACCATAAAAGACCCCCCCCACCAGCTAGCTATTAGGAGGGTAAACACCCTTGGAGTACCACAGAGGGAAGGAGGAGGGTAATCCTGACTGCAGATGCTATCCAGTTCGGACATCTACATTTATGGTAGGTACAAAACTGTACTATGTCCTTCATGGATGCATCTGCAGTCATAACAACTGGGTAGAATACCATAGCCAACAAGGGAGGAGGATAAAACTAGATTATGGTGTGTTTAGGATCCCTTGCAGTACAGCAGTGGCAAACCCTGCTCGGGATCTGGAATATAGAGGTAAATTATAATGCTTGGCAAATGTATGCACGGAGGTCCAAGTAGCCGCCTCAATAATGTCTTTGGTTGCCACTCCTCGTAAGAAGGCTGTGGTAGTGGCTGTTGCCCTTGTAGAATGAGGTCTTATGTTCTGTGGAATTGGTTTTCCATGGAAGGAGTAACAGAATCGTATGCAATTTCCTATCCATTTGGAGATTGTCTGTTTGGAAATAGCTTTTCCTTCCCTTCCTGTTGCATAGGCTACAAAAGTTGGTTAGTCTTTCTGCTACTTTTGTTCTGTCCAAGTAGTAGCGTAGCTGTCTATGTACATCCAAGGTATGCAATATTCTTTCCCTCTGTTTTGTGGGTTGGGAAAGAAGGTAGGAAGGTGGATTGCCTGGTTTAAAGACACTCTGGATACCACCTTAGGCATAAATGTAGGATTAGTCCTCATGGACACTCTATCTTGGTGGAAGATTAGGAAGGGTTGCACTGCCATTAAGGCCTGTAGTTCTGAAACCCTCCTTGCTGAAGTAATTGCCAGTAGGAAAGCAGTTTTCCATGACAGGTGTTGTAGGTCTGCTGTTGCTGCTGGTTCAAAGGGTGATAGTGTCAATTTTTCTAGCACAAAGTTTAAGTCCCAAGCTGGTAATGGTGGTTTCCTTGGAGGTTTTACATTCTTGATTCCTCTGAGGAACTGCCTGAGCAAAGGGTGAGAAAAAACAGGTGGATCAAAGCTGTATTCTGCTGAAATAGCTGATGCATGTATCTTGGAGGAGTAGGACAGGCCTGAATGAAGAAGTTCGGCTAGGTACTCCAGAATGTTAGGCATATCTATGTTTGACACATCTTTTCCTCTTTCAGTACTCCAAATGGCAAACCTTTTCCATTTTCCAGCATAGTTTCTTCTTGTTGAAGGTCTGCGTGCTTCAAGAATAATGTCTCTAACTCTTTGGGAAAGTTCTGGATTAGCTGCTGCTATGTGATGTTCCATGCAGTCAGTTGCAACGTTTTTAGGTTTGGATGTATGATGCTGTAGTTGTTCTGAGTTAACATCAAAGGCATCAGGGGTATTGGCCACATATTGTTCCGAGACATGCTCCTCAGCAGTGGGTACCAGTGTTGTCTTGGCCAGTTTGGAGCTATCAGGATTATCCTTGGACGTTCTTCCTTGATTTTTAGTAATACCTTGTGTATCAAGGGAAGAGGTGGGAATGCATATGCTGTTAGGCCTTTCCAGCTGAAGGAGAGCGAATCCACTTTCCATGCTAGTGGGTGGAATGTCCTTGTGCAGAATTTTTTGAGCTGGTGATTGGTAGGTGATGCAAATAGATCTATCTGAGGCATTCCCCATTTCTTTGAGATGGTCTTGAAGATGTCCGGGTGCAGCTTCCATTCGTGGGCATCCGATGTGGTTCTGCTTAATATGTCTGCTAGAGTATTCTCTTTTTCCCGGTACAAATATTGCCTGTAACTGGATGTTGTAGCTGAGTGCTAGGGTCCACAGCTCCAAAGTCATTCTGCATAGGGGGTATGAATGAGTGCCTCCCTGTTTGTTGATGTACCACATGACTGTGGTGTTGTCTGTCCTTATCATCAACTGGCCCTCTTTGAGAAATGGTCTGAACTTTGGATTGCCAGTTTTACTGCCGCATTTCTTTTAGGTTGATGTGCAGGTGAAGTTGATCCTGTGTCCACAATCCTTGCACGCATTTGTCCAGCATGTGGGCCCCCATCCTAGGTCTGAAGCGTCTGTTGTGATGGTCTGGCTTGCTTGACATCTGCGAAAGGGTAGCCCTGGGTTTGACTGGCATGCCTGAGCCCACCATAGGAACTCCTGTTTTAAGCATGGAATTAGTGGGATTTCTGTTTCTAGGCTGTGTCTGTGTTGGGACCATAAATTCTTTAGGTACCACTGTAGTTTTCTCATATGTAGTCTGGCAAGTGGAACCAAGATTATGCATGATGCCATGAAGCCCAAGGCCTGCAGTACTTTTCTTGCTGTTAACTTGTTCAGTTTTGTTAGTGCCAAGAAGTAAAGAGGGAGTTCTTTTGTTTTTCCTTTGTTAGGAATGCCATCTGTTTTACTGTGTCCAATTCAGCCCAAGAATGTCCTTGTTTGGGATGGTATCAGCCTTGACTTTTGTAGATTGACTGTGTATCCCAGTGCTTGCAGCAAGTAAATGACCCTTTGTAAATCTGTTGTCAGCTTGCTTTTGTTGTCCCCTTGTAGCAGGCAGTCGTCTAGGTATGGGTAAATTTGAATTCCTGTAGTCTGCAATGGCGATTACTGATGCCAGGCATTTTGTGAATACTCTGGGCGCAGTAGATAAGCCAAAGGGCAATGCTGAGAATTGATAGTGCTCTGATCCTGCAAGAAATCTGAGGTATCTTCTGCAGATTGGTCGAATGGGGACGTGCAGGTATGCCTCCTTGAGATCTAGAGTTACCAGCCAACACTCCTTGCCCAGCATGGGAAGAAGTTGCTGTAGGGTCAGCATTTTGAATTTTGGGACAATGATGTATGTATTTAAGGCGGACAGGTCGAGAATTGGTCTCCAACTTTTTTCCTTTCTTGGAACTAGGAATAGTCTGGAGTAGAACCCCTTTCCTTGCTCTGCTGTTGGCACTCTTTCCACAGCTCTCATGTTTGCTAACTGCATTATCTGTTGTAGAGCCTCTGTTTTTTGATTTGGAGGTAGATTTGGCATTCCTCTTGACTGGTAAAGTGTGGAAGTGGAACCGGTAACCTTGATCTATGGTTTGTAAAATCCACTTGTCTTTTGTTATATAGTGCCAGTTCTTTGAAAATAAGGTTAATTTTCCGCCTAGAGGAGCTGCTATTTGTTCCCTGGTAGGCGGATTTAGGTTAAGTCACTGTGGTTGAGTTGATGTAGTGGCAGAGGTTGTGTCTGTGCCTCTGTTGTTACCTTGCCACTGTCGTCCTCTGTAGGCACCTCCTGGATTGGTTTCTGCCTCTGGAACGCCTATTCCTGCCCCTTTGAGGTGTTGTGGAGTCAGGAAAGGACCAAAAATTTTGGCAGGCCAGTTCCTGCTAAACCTTGGGGGTTGAACCTGCAAGAAATCTTTAACCGTTTGAACAGATTTTGCCTTTTCTTCCATTTTCTTCATAACCTGCTGGGCAGGTGTACCAAACAAACTTGTCTTATCCATAGGGCATCTAGCAACTTAGCTTTAACATGATCCGGTAGAGCTTGCTCCTTTAGCCATGCATGCCTTCTTATCACTGTGCCAGTCATGGCTGATCTAAATGAAGCCTCCAGTGCATCATAGCCACATTTTAAGGAATGGTTACTAACCTGTTGTATGTTATTTACCATTTCTAATACATATTTCTTATCAAGAGATTCATCAGTGGTTAGCTTTTTAGTTAACTGATCAAGCATAAACTCTTGGTATTGTATCATGTGAAACTGACAATTTAAAGCTCTAGCTGAGAGAGTAGCTGAAGTGTAGAACTTTTTGCCCCATCTGTCTAATGACCTTGCTTCCCTTTCTGAAGGAATAGGGTTTTTGCTATGGTCGCTACTGCCTTGGGACCCTGGGATATAGCTTCGGGGTCTGCAAGTGGAGCCTTGTAAAGGTGGTGATGAGTCTGGCACCCTGTAAAATCTGTCTGGTTTGGCAGGGGCTGGAGGTAAAGAATCTGGTGCGGAGCAGACATCATTGAAAGCATCATCCACCACAGAGAGAACAGGAGGTATAGCTAAGGGCCTGTGCTGTGGAAGGTGCAGAAAGGTCCTAAGTCTGTTACTGGAGTCTGAAAAATCCTGTTGCTGCCATTGGAACTGCTCTCGCATGGCATGTAAGGTTTCCCCAAAGGAGAATTCTTCTGGTGGGGAAGCAGCTGGAATGGATTCTTCAGCATCAGAGTCTTCAAAATTGGAGAAAGGAGCCTCTGGCTGATCAGTTATGTCTGATTCATCGGCAGACTCATCAGAGGACCCTGGCTCAGGGGGCTCTGCCCTAGGTCTCTTCTCTGGGGGCTGAGAGGCCCTGTCTGGGTGAGATTGAGATCCTCTAATTAATGAAATTAAATCTTCTGCCAGAGTAAGCATTTGAGAACTAGAGGAGGGCCTGGTTGTAGGGGGTTTAACAGGCACTGTTTTAGTAGTCTTTGCTGCTTTAGCCCTGGCGAAGGCCTTAATGGACATGGCTGCTGGAGGCCTAGCAGCACCACGTGCTGGGGTAGAGACATCCAAGGGAATGGTGTCTGATAAGTCAGTGGCAACCACCGTAGTGGATAAAATTTCTGAGGCCGTTTCAAGAGTGGTAGCAGGGGCCTCAGTTGTAGAGATAGATTCAGCTGTACTTTGATCAGTTTTCTCGGTTTCAGCCGAAACAGAGACACTCACGGTTTGCTTAACCATGGTTTCGGCCGAAACCGCGGACCGCGAGTGTCGGTCTTTATCTTTGCGTTTTTTGGCAGATTGGGTAGTCGGAGGATCCGACGGCATAATGTACGCAAAATCAGAACCGAAAAACTGTTCAGCAAACTCCGACTGACGCCTAAGCGTTCGTCGGTTGAACGAAGCACAGGCAGAACAGGCTGCTACGTCGTGGGCTGGGCCTAAATAAGGCAGACAATAAGAGTGGAAATCTTTATGAGGTATTTGTTTCCCACAGGTTAAACAATTATTAACTTTTTCTGACATCGGCTGAGGCAAGAAAGAGTCCCCAACGGGGTACTTAGCTTTAGAAGTCTTCGAAGTAGTATTCGGTAGAAGTAATCTCTGGATCCGACCGACCGGCACTTGCGAACAGCTTCTGCTTCGGGCGCCACGCGGCAAGAAAGACTGAGGAAAATGGCGTCGGCTGATGCCTTTATACCCGAAGACCAACAGAGATGACGTCGGGTGAAGTGCGACATCAGCCGAAGCCGGACCCGGACTTTGGAATCCGGCCAACTGAAGGGCTGCCTGACGACAGGACAACCCAGTTGTTATGACTGCAGATGCATCCATGAAGGACATCCTGGATGTCTCAGAACCACCTTGCCCTCACCCCAGTAAAGCAAAACTCTTAACATTTACCCCCACAAAATCTAGCCCTGTTAACAAGTCAGTATTCACTGCTCGTTCCCAAAATAACACTATCACTGAAGTTGTCCCTAGTACCAAATTGCTTGGTGTCATCATTGATAAATTAACTTTTGACTTTCACAACTACAGTAACATAAAAAAAAAAAAAAAAAAAAAAAAAAAAACATCAAAAGCTAAAAAAAGATAAAAAGCTAAAACTATTTTCTTAGAAAAAAGGCCTTGCCTCATCTTTCCTGCTTCCAACTGTTTTATATGGCGCCCCATCCTCACCAATCTACAGTCCTCCCTGAAAACAAAACTTTAGTCATGCTACAACAAATTTGCCAAATTTGTTACAAATGCAAAATTCTCCTCCCACCACTGTTCCTTTCTGCATCAACTAAACTGGCTCGAATCCCATCACTATCTCACTTATCTTCAATTAACTACTGCCCATAAACTTATCTATCGCCCAGCAACTTGCCCATCCCTCTCTTTCATACTAACCATGTACCATCCTAATCAACACCTCAGGTCTGAAAAAAAAGAAGTTATGTTCTTACCATAACGTTCCATGTGAGTTGTTCATCTCGCCTTTGTTCTTACACGTGGGTACGGAGCCGATCCATTGGCTCCGAGCTGGCCGCTTTCCAAGCTTAAGATCTCAGAGTAGCTCGAGGCACAGTCCCTATCCCATGATGCTCTGTGGCTAACCTCAGATCTAGTTTGCTGAACCCAACAAGAAAAAATATCACTAAACATACTAATATGCCAAACATATACACATGTATACATATATTTGCAAATTGCCAAGAAATACTCTGGCTGGAGTAAAGGAAAAGTACAATTGTGTACACTTACCATAAATGCAGATGTTAGAGTGTATTCACCGTTGCAGTCATTACATTTGGGTAATCTGCTGGCAGGTTGCCCTCAGTCGGCCTGATTAACAAAGTACTGAGTCCTGCGTCAGTTGCTGTCCCTTCTTCCATGACGTCAGGTTGTCAGGGGTATAAAACATTGCAGCCGATGCCATTACATCAGTTTTTCTTGCTCCAGATGTCAGGCGCCCCCTCCCAATAAAAAAAAAGCAAAATATATAAATAATTTTAAACACAAAAATATAGACCTCCAAACAAAAGCAAATACACCAAAAAGGCTTTTAAGTGTAGAAAAATAAAGGAGAGGCATAGTAAGAGAAAAAAACAGGGGGCTGGAGGGAGGGTAACCAGAACTGCAACAGTGAATACACCCGAACATCTACATTTATGGTAAGTGTACACAACTGTACTATGTTCTTCGTGTTTCACTGTTGCAGTCATTACATTTGGGTAGATTCCAAAAGCTAAGGTTGGGAGGACGGATTTATTGAGTATTAGGACCAGCTATAAGGCCCTGCAAAACAGCAGTGGCAAAGCCAGCTCTGGATTTAGAGAAAATTGGAAAGTGGTAATGCTTGGTGAAACTATGAACTTTACTCCAGGTAGCAGCTACTAGAATATCCCTGGTGGTAAAACCTCGGAGAAAGGCTGTAGAAGTAGATGCAGCCCTGGTGGAATGGGATCCGATACCCTGGGGGATAGTTTTCCATGGTGCTTATAGCAGAAATTAATGCAATGGCTTATCCATTTGGAAATGGTTTGCTTTCAAATAGCCTTTCCCTCTGCCCCTGCAGCAAATGCTATCTGCCCCTGTAGCAAATGCTACCAGCAGTTGTTCAGATTTTCTTCGAGATTTAGTCCTGTCCAAGTAAAATCTAAGTTGTTTGTGTACATTCAATGAATGCAGAATCTGCTCCCCTTTGTTCTGTGGATTGGGAAAGAAAGTTGGCAAATGAATGGACCGATTAAAAGCCACACGGATACCACCTTGGGCATGAAGGATGGGTTGGTCCTGAGTGACATCCTGTCCGTGTGAAAGATGAAAGGATCCACTGCCATAAGGGCCTGCAATTCAGAAATCCTTCTAGCCGAAGTGATTGCTAAAAGGAAGGCTGTTTTCCAAGAAAGGAATTTTAAGTCTGCAGTAGCAGCTGGCTTGAAAGGAGGTAGAGTGAGTTTTTCCAATACAACGTTAAGGTCCCATGCAGGGGTTGGAGCTCTCCTGGGTGGCCTTAAGTTGTTGGCCCCTCTGAGATACTGTTTTAACAGAAGATAAGAGAAGAGGGGGAGTTCTGTGCTGTAATGTGCTGAAATGGCTGAGGCAGGTATTTTTATGGAAGAAAAAATAGGCCCTTGTGAAGCATCTCAGTTAAGCATTGCAAAATCTGAGGTAAATTGGGCACTGCTGTGGTCATCCCTTGAGAATGATTCCAGGCACAGAATCTTTTCCATTTGTCAGCATACGATTTTCTGGTACTAGGTCTTCTTGCCTCCAAAATGACATCCATCACAGGTTTGCTGGGGGATGCTAAGGGAGAATTTAGGTGATCAGCCAAGTTGCAAGATTCAATGTTTGGAGCTGAGGGTGCATAATTTGGTTGTTCTGCTGAGACAGTAAAGAAGGTGTCTGAGGGCAGGTGCCATGGAGAAAGTTGTGACAGACTGCGTAGGAGTGGGTACCAGCGTTGGCGAGGCCAGTCTGGAGCAAGCAAAATCATCGTTGGTTTGTCCTGTTTGACTTTTAGTAGAACTTTGGAGAGCAAAGGCAGAGGGGGAAAAGCATAGACTGATAGGTTTTCCCAGCTGAAGGACAGAGCATCCACTTTCCAGGCTTTTTTGTGGGGAGTTCTTGTGCAAAATTTGTCCAACTGGTAGTTCTGGGGTGAGGCAGAGAGATCTATGTCTGGGTTCCCCCATTTGCGTGTCAACATGTCGAAAATCCGTGGTTCCAGTTTCCATTCATGTGGGTCCATGAGGTTTCTGCTTAGATCGTCTGCCAAAATATTCAGCTTTCCTGACAGGAACTGGGCTTGTAGTTGTACTTGATAGCTCAAGGCCGTGTTCCACAATGCCATGGCTTGTCTGCAAAGGGGGTAGGAATGTGTACCCCCCTGCTTGTTTATGTACCACATAACTGTGGTGTTGTCTGTCTTTACCCATTAGTTGTCCTGGATGAAGTTAGTCCTTGAAGGCTGTCAGTGCATTCTCTACAGCTAGCATTTCTTTGTGATTGATATGAAGGTGCATTTGATTTGGGCTCCATTTGCCCTGAAGGCACTTCCCTGACAGATAAGCCCCCCCCATGCATAGTCTGATGCATCTGTAGTTAGGGTTTGGGCGGCAGGGGGTGGTGGGAATGGCAGTCCCTTGTTTTGGTGGCAGGCCTCTGCCCACCATAGGAACTCTAGTTGCAGGCAAGGTATGATGGGAATCATTGTTTCCAGGCTGTGACAATGTTGACTCCATAAACATCTTAAGTACCACTGAAGTTTCCTCATATGCAGTCTTGCATATGGAATTAGAAGAATGCAGGCCATGAACCCCAAGGCTTGCAGTATTTGTCTTGCAGATAGAGTTTTTGTGGACACCTGCTTGAAGTAAGTCACCAACTGAATTTGTTTTTCTAGCGTAAGGTAAGCCATCTGGGCAGTTGTATTCAAGCTTGCACCCAGGAATGTTATTTTTTGAGAGGGTACTAGTTGTGATTTCTTTTCGTTTATGGTGTACCCTAGACAAGTTATTATCTTTTTTTACAAACGCCAGATGTTTTAGAATAATGGCCTTGTTTTCTGCCTGAATTAGACAATCGTCCAGGTATGGATATATTTGAATATTTTTTTGCCTGCAAAATGCAATTACTGGAGCCAGGCACTTTGTAAAGACCCTGGGTGCAGTAAGCAAGCCAAAGGGCAGTGCAGAGAACTGATAATGCAAAAATCCTGCTTTAAAGTGGAGGTATCTTCTGCAAGATTCCCTGAATAGGATAAGCAGGTATGCCTCTTTTAGATCTAGAGTTGCCAACCTAGCATCTTTGCCTAGCATAGGAAGTAACTGGTGAAGAGTCAGCATCTTGAATTTTGAAATGTCCAGGAAAGTGCATAGAGTAGACAAGTCCAGAATTGGAAACCATGATTTGTCTTTTCTGGGTACCAGGAAGAGTGTGGAATAGAAACCTTGTCCCTTTTCTCCTTCTGGTACTAGTTGAATAGCCCCCATGTGTAAGAGGGGAAGTACTTGTTTCTGAGCCTCTGGCCATCCGCTTGGAGTTGGCAACGTGTGGAAATGAAATCTGTATCCCTGGGACACTATATTTAAAACCCATTTGTCCTGGGTTATAAGTTGCCAATTTTTTTGCATGAAGTGCCAGTTTTCCCCCCAAAGGGGCGGCTAAAAGGTAAGTGCTTGGTAATTCTAAAGGAAAGTCATTGAGACCGTTTACCATAGGGAGGTGTCTTGTTGCTTCCAGATTTGGAAGAGGAGGCACCCCATTGCTTAGATTTGAAAGTACCTTGGGACTGAAACTTGGAGCTATTGGCATGACTGGGTCTGGCTTGAGTGGCTCTGGAAGGAAAGTACAGTTGTGTACACTTACCATAAATGTAGATGTTCGAGTGTATTCACTGTTGCAGTCATTACATTTGGGTAATCTGCTGGCAAGCTGCCCTTAGTCGGCCTGATTAACAAAGTCTTGGGTCCAGCGTCGGTTGCTGTCCCTTCTTCCATGATGTCAGGTCGTCAGGGGTATAAAACATGCAGCCGACACCATGACATCAGTTTTTCTTGCCCAGATGTCAGGTGCCCCCCAAATGGGAAGCAATATATATATATATATATATATATATATATATATATATATATATATATATATATATATATAAAATATAAAACACAAAACATATACCTCCAAACAAAAGCAAATATACCAAAAATGCTTTTAAAGATAGTGACAGAAATGAGAGGTATAGTTAGCGAAAAATAGGGGGCTGGAGGAAGGGTAACCAGGACTGCAACAGTGAAAACACTGGAACATCTACATTTATGGTACGTGTACACAACTGTACTATGATCTTCGTGTTTCACTGTTGCAGTCATTACATTTGGGTAGAATCCCAAAGCTATGGTTGGGAGGATGGATTTATACAGCATTAGGAGCAGCTATAAGGCCCTGCAGGACAGCAGTGGCAAAGCCTGCTCTGTATTTAGAGAAGAGAGGTAAATGGTAATGTTTGGTGAACGTATGAACTGAGCTCCAGGTAACAGCTTCTAGAATGTCTCTGGTAGGAACCCCTCTGAGAAAAGCTGCAGAAGTAGATGCAGTCCTGGGTGGAATGCGATCTGATCCCCTTGGGGACATTTTTTACCATGGTGCATATAAGCAGAAACAAATACAATGGCTTATCCATTTGGAAACAGTCTGCTTTGAAATGGCCTTTCCCTCTACCCCTGCAGCAAATGCCACCAATACTTCAGATTTTCATACAGATTTTGTCCTGTTTAAGTAGAATCTTAGTTGTCTGTGTACATCCAATGAATGCAGAATCCGCTCACCCTTGTTCTGTGGATTTGGGAAGAAAGCTGGCAGATGAATGGTCTGATTAAGGGCCACACTGGATACCACCTTAGGCATAAAGGATGGATTAGTCCTGAGAGCCACCCTGTCCGGGTAAAAAAATAATGAAAGGCTCAACTGCCATCAGAGTCTGTAGTTCTGAAATCCTTCTAGCTGAAGTGACTGCTAAAAGAAAAGCTGTTTTCCAAGAGAAAAATTTTAGGTTCGCAGTAGCAGCTGGCTCAAAAGGAGGTAGAGTGAGTTTTTCCAAAACAAAATTGAGGTCCCATGCAGGAGTTGGTGCTCTCCTGGGAGGTCTTAAATTTTTGGCCCCTCTGAGATACTGCTGTAGCAGAAAATGAGAAAAGAGGGGCGGGCTCTGTGTTGTAATGAGCTGAAATGGCAGAGGCATGGATTTTTATGGAAGAAAAAGATAGGCCCTTGTGAAGCATCTCAGTTAAGTATTGCAGAATCTGAGGAATATTGGGCATTGCTGTGCTTATTCATTGTGCTTGGTTCCAGGCACACAATATTTTCCATTTGTCAGAATAAGATTTTCTAGTACTAGGCCTTTTAGCCTCCAAAATGACATTCATCACAGGTTTGCTGAGAGATGTAATGGGTGAAATTAGTTGATTAGCCATGCTGCAAGATTCAAAGTTTGGAGCAGAGTGTGCAAAATTTGACAGTTCTGCTGAGACAGTAGGTAAGGTGTCTGAGGCAGGTACCATGGAGGAAGGTGCGACACATTGCGCAGGAGTGGGTACCAGTGTTGGCGAGGCCAGTCTGGAGTAATCAGAATAATTTTTGGTTTGTCCTGTCTGACTTTTAGTAGGACTTTGGAGAGGAGAGGCAGAGGGGGAAGGCATAGACTGATAGGTTTTTCCAGCTGAAGGATACAGCATCCACTTTCCAAGCTTTTTTGTGATTAATTCTTGGGCAGAATTTGTCCAACTGACAGTTTTGGGGTGAGGCAAAAAGATCTATGTCTGGGCTCCCCCATTTGCGTGTCAACATGTTGAAAATCTGTGGTTCCAGTGTCCATTCGTGTGGGTCCATAAGATTTCTGCTTAGTTAGTCTGCCAGAGTATTTTGCTTTCCTGTCAGGAACTGAGCTTGAAGTTGTATTTGATAAGTCAAGGCCGTGTTCCACAATGCCCTGGCTAGTCTGCAAAGGGGGTAGGAATGTGTACCCCCCTGCTTGTTTATGTACCACATGACTGTGGTGGTGTCTGTCTTCATCAGTAGTTGTCCTGGATGAAGGTAGTCCTTGAAGGCTGTCAGAGCATTCTGTACAGCTAGCATCTCTTTCTGATTGATATGCAGGTGCATTTGATTTGGGCTCCATTTGCCGTGAATGCATCTCCCTGCCAGATGCCCCCCCCCCCCAAGCATAGTCTGATGCGTCTGTAGTCAGGGTTTGGGTGGCATGGGGTGGAATGAATGACAGTCCCTTGTTTTGGTGGCAGGCCTCTGCCCACTATTGGAACTCTAGTTGCAGACATGGTATCACAGGAATCATAGTTTCCGGGTTGTGACAATGTTGACTCCATAAGCTTTTTAGGTACCACTGAAGTTTCCTCATATGCAGTCTTGCATATGGAATTAGAAGAATGTAGGAAGCCATGAACCCAAAGGCCTGCAGAATTTGTCTTGCAGACAGCGGGGTTTTTGTGGCCACCTGTTTGAAATAAGTCATCAATTGACTTTGATTTTCTGGCGTAAGGTACGTCACCTGGGCAGTTGTATTCAAGCTTGCACCCAGGAATGTAATTTTTTGAGAGGGTACCAGTTGTGATTTCTTTTCGTTTATGGTGTACCCTAGGCAAGTTAGAACCCTTTTTTACAAACGCCAGGTGTTTTAGAAGTGTGTCCTTGTTTTCTGCCTGAATTAGACAATCGTCTGGGTGTGGATAAATTTGAATATTTCTTTGCCTGCATAATGCAATCACTGGGACCAGACACTTTGTGAAGACCCTGGGCACAGTAGATAAGCCAAAGGGCTGTGCAGAGAACTGGTAATGCAAATAGCCTGCTTTGAAGCGGAGGTATCTTCTGCAAGATTCCCCGATTGGGATATGCAGGTAAGCCTCTTAAGTCTAGAGTTACCAACCAGGCATCCTTTCCTAGCATAGGTAGTAACTGTTGAGTCAAGATCTTGAATTTTGGAATGTCCAGAAATGCATTTAGAATGGATAAGTCCATAATTGGATGCCATGATTTGTCTTTTCTGGGTACCAGGAAAAGTCTTGAATAGAAACCTTGTCCCTTTTTCTTTTTTGGAACTGGTTGAATAGCCCCCATATTCATGTGGGACATGACTTGTTTCTGGGCCTCTGCCCACTGATTTGGAGGAGATCTGGCCATCCGTTTTGGGTTGGCAATGTGTGGAAATGAAATCTGTATCCCTGGGATACTATATTTAAAACCCATTTGTCCTTGGTAATCAGTTGCCAGTTTCGTGCATGAAGTGCCAGTTTCCCCCCCAAAGGGACAGCCAAAAGTGCTTGGTGATTGCAGTGGAAAGTCATTGAGACTGCTTACCACAGGAAGGTGCCTTGTTGCTTCCAGATTTGGAGGTGGAGGCACCCCATTGCTTTGTTCTAAAAGTTCCTTGCAACTGAAACCTGGAGCCTTTGGAATGTCTGGGTTTGGCTCTAGTGGGTACTGGAAAGGACCAGTGCTGCTTAGGCCAGTGCCTACTAAACCTGGGTGGGTGCACTTGTAAGAAATCTTTCACAGTTTGCATAGATTTAGATTTATCTTCCATCTTTTTCAAAACTTCTTCAGCTTTATTACCAAATACACTGTCCTGTTATAAAGGAGCATCCAACAATTTTGCTTTAACATGGTCAAGCAGATTTTGCTCCTTGAGCCAAGCAAGCCTTCTTATCACAGATCCAGTTACAGCAGCCGTGCAAGAGGCCTCCAAAGAATCAAAAGCATATTGCAAAGTATGTTTTCCAACTTGTTCAGCTGAATGTAATAAATCCTGCAACTCTATTTTCCACACAGTCAGAAATCAACATCATTTTCTGTTTAAGTAAACCCATGACATGCTGTTGATATTTAAGCATATGAAATCGACAGTTTAAAGCCCTGATTGCCAAGGTAGCAGACGTGTAAACCTTCTTACCCCATCTATCCAGCGCCCTGGAATCTCTATCAGAAGGGGTAGGATTTTTAGCAGTAGAGGCCTTAACGCCCTTGGAACCCTGAGAAATGGTATCAGGGTCAGCAGTAGAGTTTTTGAAAAGGAATTTGTGGGAGTCAGGAACCCTGTAGTATCTGCCTGGCTTACTAGGAGCCGGAAGCAGGGAATCAGGAGTCATACTGGATTCTGAGAAAACATCAACAATGTCTAGACCATGTGGTATGGCCAAAGGCCTATGCTGAGGGAGAAGAAGAAAATCCCCAAGTCTCTTTTTAGATTCAGAGAAATCCTGACTCTCCCAGTGAAAGTGTTCCCTTAAGGTATGCAAAATTTCTCCAAAAGAGAAATCCTCAGGAGGAAAAGCAGAAGGGATTTAGTCTTCTGCATCAGAGTCCTCATAAGTGGGTATAGATAATTCCTGATCAGAAGAAATAGAAACCTGATCTGAAGATTCATAGTCAGTGCCTTGCCTAGGCATCTTAGCAGGAGGGGGATGGGTACCCCTGATCAAGGTAATTAAATCTTCAGCCATTTTGATCATTTGTTGTTTTAGGCATTGGGGTCTGTACACATGGCCCAAGCGTCGGTGTTAGACATAGATGTAGTTTTTGGCCTTAGTTTTGAAGATGGCGTCGGTTTAATACACAAATCTTTATGCCTGAAAACACCCTCAGAAGCTGGTGCCTGCTCAGCGGCTCCGGACCCATCTAAGGTAGAGACATCCGCGGGTTCAATACTTAAAGTATCTTGCGGCATACTGGACTCCGAATGGGTCTCAGTAGAGGCCTGCAAATCAAAAGTAGTGGGTATCAGGGGCTGCAAAAGCACCTCACTGAATACCGGCGAAAGCCTCATCGGTTTTGGACCTCGACGGTCTGTGCCTGTCTTTTTCTTTGCGTTTTTTAGGTATTCCCATAGTCTGATTGCTAACCAATGACATTTCTGGATAGTTAAATCTTGTTCCAAAATATTTAGAAGCAAAAATATACCAACGTTTAACCGTGCGTTGATTAAATTTAGCACAAAACTGAGAGCAAGGCATGTTGTGGTCTGGGCCTAGGTAAGGAATACAGTACAAATGAAAATCATTATGAGGTATTTGCTTCCCACAAGTAATGCAATTATTAACTTTTACTGATACCAGTACGGAGCAAGAAAAAGTTTCCCCAACGGGGTACTTAGCTTTTAGTTGAAGACTTCGGTTCTGAAACTCGAAAACGAAAATTTCAGGAGTCGCCCGACTGGCACTTGCGAACTGCTTCTGCTTCGGGCACCGCACGGCAAGAAAGACTGATGTAATGGCGTCGGCTGCATGTTTTATACCCCAGACGACCTGACGTTATGGAAGAAGGGACCGCAACCGACGCAGGACCCAAGACTTTGTTAATCAGGCCGACTGAGGGCAACCTGCCAGCAGATTACCCAAATGTAACAACTGCAACAGTGAAACACGAAGAACATCAGGATTTTTGAAAAGGAATTTGTGGGAGTCAGGAACCCTGTATTATCTGTCTGGCTTACAAGGAGCCGGAGGCAGAGAATCAGGAGCCATGCTAGATTCTGAAAACACATCATTAACAATGTCTAGTACAGGAGGTATAGCCAAAGGCCTATGCTGCGGAAGAAGAAGAAAATCCCTAAGCCTCTTTTTGGATTCAGAAAAATCCTGACTTTCCCAGTGTTAATGTTCCCTTAATGTATGTAAAGTTTCTCCAAAAGAAAAATCCTCAGGGGGAGAAGCAGAAAGAATGGAATCCTCTGCATCAGAGTCCTTATACGTAGGTATAGACAAATCCTGTTCATTAGAAGAGTCAGAAGAAATAGAATCTTTTTCAGATGATTCATAGTCAGGTTTAACCCTAGGCCTCTTTGTAGGTGGGGGTTGGCTACCTCTGATTAGAGTAATTAAATCTTCAGCCATTTTCATTATTTGTTTTTTAGGCATAGGGACCTGCACATGTGGCCTAGGCGTCATTTTTTTTTTTTAGACATAGATTGAGATTTTGGCTTTAATATTGAAGGTTGGTTTAATATACAAATCTGTAGGCCTGAATACACCCTCAGAAGCCGGTGCCTACACAGCGGCTCCGGACCCATCCAAGGTAGAGACATCCGCGGGTTCCATAATTGAAGCATCTCACGGCATACCGGACTCCGAATGGGTCTCAGTAGAGGCCTACGAATCAGAAAGTAGTGGGTATCAGGGGCTGCGAAAGTGCCCGAGTACCAGCGAACTGGTGACTGGCTTAGGAGAAGCATCGTCGGCAGTTTTGGACCTCAACGGCCTGTCTCTTTTTCTTTGCATTTTTTAGGAATTCCGGTAGTTGGATTGCTAACAGACGTCATTTCTGGATAATTAAATCGTGATACAAAATATTTAGAAGCAAAAATGTACCGAGGATAGATAGTGTGTTGATTAAATAAAGCACAAAACCGACAGCAAGGTACATCGTGGTCAGGGCCTAGGCAAGGAATACAGTACAAGTGAAAATCCTTATGAGGTATTTGCTTCCCACAAGTAATACAATTATTAACTTTTACTGACATCGGTAAGGAGCAAGAAAAAGTTTCCCCAACAGGGTACTTAGCTTTTTAGTTGAAGACTTCGGTTCTGAAACTCGAAAACGAAAATTTCAGGAGTCGGCCAACCGGCACTTGTAAACTGCTTCTGCTTCGGGCACTGCACGGCAAGAAAGACTGGCATCTGCTGCATGTTTTATACCCTTGACGACCTGACGTCATGGAAGAAGGGACAGCAACCGATGCAGGACCCAAGACTTTGTTAGGCCGACTGAGGGCAACCTGCCAGCAGATTACCCAAATGTAATGACTGCAACAGTGAAACACGAAGAACATCTAGTTAGACCAACCAGACCACCAGTCATACCCGTTCTTCAAGAACCTGGAGGGGGAAGGTAGGAGGGAGTGTAAGAAAGTACAGTTGTGTACACCTACCATAAATGTAGATGTTCGAGTGTCTTCACTGTTGCAGTCATAACTGTAGGGTGCTCCTGCCGGCAGGCAGCCCGAGGTCGGCCAGAATCCCAAAGTCTGGGTCCGGCGTCGGCTGTATAAGCTAGTATCCTGACGTCAGTACGCCTTGGTACATAGCCCTCAGCCGACGCCATCTTCTCCAGCCTTTCTTGCCCTAGATGCCAGAAGTCCCCAACAAATCAAAAATGAATCCAACAAGGAAACACAAATACACCACAAATAAGAGAAAAGAGGGATAGGAGGGAGGAACCCGACTGCAACAGTGAAGACACTCGAACATCTACATTTATGGTAGGTGTACACAACTGTACTATGTTCTTCGTGTTTCACTGTTGCAGTCATAACTGTAGGGTGGAATCCCAAAGCAGTGTAGAGGGGAGGAGGCTTTAGATAGAAGAAGGGAGGCAAGAATACCCTGCAAGACAGCAGAGGCAAAGCCTGCCCTAGACTTAGAAAACAAGGGAGATTGTAGTGCTTGGAAAAAGTATGCACAGAACTCCAAGTGGCAGCTTCCAAGATATCCTTGGTAGGGACTCCTCTGAGGAAAGCTGTAGAAGTAGCAGCTGCTCTAGTAGAATGACTTCTAATGGTCCCTGGAAACTGTTTCCCATGATGAGTGTAACAAAATCTGATTCCATAAGCAATCCATTTGGAAATAGTTTGTTTAGAAATAGGTTTTCCAAGAGAACTGGAGGCAAAGGAAACAAACAATTGGTTAGACTTTCTGAAATCTTTAGTCTTGTCCAAGTAAAATCGTAACTATCTGTGCACATCCAATGAATGCAAAATCCTTTCCCCTTTATTTTGAGGATTTGGAAAGAAAGTAGGAAGGTGAATTGTCTGATTTAAAGCCACTTTCGAAATCACCTTAGGCATGAAATTAGGATTGGTCCTCAAGGATACTCTGTCCTGATGGAAAATAAGGTATGGTTCCACAGCCATGAGAGCTTGAAACTCTGAGACCCTTCTGGCAGAGGACAATGCTAACAAAAGAACAGTCTTCCAGGATAGAAACTTAACATCTGAAGATGCAGCAGGCTCAAAAGGAGGCAAAGTAAGTTTTTCCAAAACATAATTAAGATCCCAGGCAGGGACAGGAGGGGTCCTTGGAGGCCGCAAATTTTTAGCCCCTCTCAAGAACTGCTTCACCAAAGGATGTGAAAAAACAGGAGGATCAGAACTGAAATGCGCAGAGATAGCAGAAGCATGAATCTTAATGGAAGAAAAGGAAAGTCCTTTAGATAAAAGTTCCGAAAGGTAAAGCAAAATAGAGGAGAGATCAGGAACCTGAGGATCAGAGCCTCGGTCCTGCATCCAAATAGAAAACCTCTTCCATTTAGAGGCATAGGATTTCCTAGTGCTAGGCCGTCTAGCTTCCAAAAGAACATCCAAAACTTGTTTGGGAAGACTAGAGGAAATCAAATTCCTTTGAAGAGCCAAGCTGCCAGGCAAAGGGTCTTGAGATTGAATGTAGTAACTGACCCTGATGCTGGGACAGGAGCGAAGGGTTCAGTGGGAGAATCCAAGGAGGCCCGAGAACAGGAGCTTTAAGGTTGGATACCAAAACTGTCGAGGCCAATTTGGAGCAATCAAGATGAGGAACTTGGGCTTGTCCTGTTTTATCTTCAGTAGTACCGAGGCAGTAGAGGAAGAGGAGGAAGGCATATGCTGAAAGGCTTCTCCAGCTGAAGGACAGGGCATCCACTCTCCATGCTGTTTTGTGGAAGGACCTGGTGCAAAAGCGAGGCAGCTGATGATTGAGATGGGATGCAAACAGATCTATCTGGGGACATCCCCAAACTGCAGTAATCCTGTTGAACAAGTTGGTGTCTAGCATCCATTCGTGAGGATCTGAAATGTTTCTGCTCAGGCTGTCTGCTAAGAGATTCTGTTTCCCTGGAATGAATTGAGCCTGGAGATGCAGATTCAAATTTAGAGCTGTGTCCCATAAACCCATAGCAAGTCTGCAAAGGGGGTATCAATAAGAACCCCCCTGCTTGTTGATGTACCACATGACCGTGGTGTTGTCTGTGCGAATTAGCAGAGGCCCTGGTTGTAAAAGGTTTTTGAAGGCTAAAAGGGCATTTTGAACTGCCAACATTTCCTTCAGATTGATGTGCCAGTGAAGATGGTCCTTTGCCCAGGTTCCCTGCTGGCAATTGTCTAGAAAGTGTGCTCCCCAAGCATAATCCGAGGCGTCCGTGGTTAGGATTTGAGTAGGTTGAGGGAGACAAAAAGGTTTTCCTTCGTTTAAAGTGCATGCCCTGGACCACCAGAGGAACTCCTTCTGGAGGCAGGGGATCAGAGGAATCAGAATATCCAGATCGTGGTAATGCTGTGACCATACACTTTTCAGATACCATTGAAGCTTTCTCATGTGAAGCCTTGCGTTTGGAATCAACAGAATGCAGGAAGCCATGTAGCCCAGAGCCTGCAGGAATTTCCTTGCAGTGAGCTGAGATAGAGTTGCCAAGGTGTTGAAAGTAGAAGCCAGCTAGTTTGTTTTTCTGGAGTGAGGTAGGCCCTTTGTAAGGTTGTATTTAAGAGGGCTCCCAAGAATACCATTTGTTGAGAAGGGATCAAATGTGACTTTTTTATGTTCACTGAGAATCCCAGTAGTAGGAGAAGACGGTGAACAAAGTCCAGATGTTGAAGCAGAAGATCTTTGCTGTCTGCCTGAATAAGGCAGTCGTCCAAATAGGGGTAAATCTGGATCCCCTGAAGTCTGCAGTAAGCCACTACTGGTGCCAGGCACTTGGTGAAGACTCTGGGCAGTAGATAAACCAAAGGGCAGAACAGAGAATTGAAAGTGCCTCGAACCTGCCTTGAACCTGAGGAATTTCCTGCGTTCTTGTCTGATAGGGATATGCAAATAGGCTTCCTTTAAGTCCAATGTCACCATCCAGGCGTCCTGAGAGAGCATTGGAATTAGCTGTTGCAGAGTAAGCATCTTGAACTTTGGAATTTCCAAAAAGGTGTTTAACACAGAAAGGTCCAGAATAGGTCTCCATGAGTTTTGTTTTCTGGGAACCAGAAACAGCCTTGAATAAAACCCTTTTCCTATTTCCAAGAGTGGAACAGGCTCTATGGCTCTCATGGCCAGAAGAGCATCCACTTGAGTTAAGGCCTCTGACCATAGAAGTTTTGGCAGATCTGGCCAACCGTGAGTCCTTGGCAAAGTGTGAAAGTGGAACTTGTAACCTTTTAAAATCACGTCCAATACCCATCTGTCCTGGGTAATATGAGTCCAATTTCTGTAAAAAAGACCGTTTTCCTCCCACCGGGGCGTCCAGGTGAAGGGGTCCTGAAGCCCAACCGAGAGAGTCATTGAGTTTGCTTTCTTTGAGATTGGGATCTGTCTTCTCCCCTTCTAGGTGAAGAAGCAGTCCATTGTCTAGATCTGTAAGAGGTCTGGCCTTGACCACGACCTCTGGAGCGTCTATATCTTCCCCTTTGAGGCCCGTCAGACGTGGGAAAGGACCAATTTTTAGAGGGCCAATTCCTGGAAAATCTAGGAGGCTGAACTTGCAAGAAATCTTTTACAGTCTGCATGGACTTTGCCTTTTCTTCCATCTTTTTAATAACTTCCTCAGCCTTAGAACCAAAAAGAACATCATAACTTAGCCTTAACCTGTTCAGGTAAACTTTGTTCACGAAGCCAGGCATGTCTCCTAATCACAGTACCAGAGGCATGCTGAAGTTCCTTATCCTCTGCACAAGCAGGAAGGGAAGCAAGCTTTTGCTTTAAAACAGACAAAAGAAATTGCTGATATTTAAACATATGAAACTGGCAATTTAAAGCCCTTACAGACAGGGTAGCAGAAGTATATACCTTTTTTCCCCACCTGTCTAAAGCACGAGAATCCTTCTCAGAGGGAATAGGATTTTTAGAAGTAGCAACCTTAGCAGCCTTAGAGCCCTGAGAAATAGTTTCAGGATCCGCAGAAGGGTTTTTAAATAAAAATAAATGAGAGTCAGGAACCCTATAAAATCTATCAGGCTTAGAAGGAGCAGGAGGCATGGAATCAGGATTCAAATTAGCCTCAGAAAAAGCATCATCTACAATGTCCAAGACAGGAGGGATAGCTAAAGGCCTATGCTGAGGAAGAAGAAGAAATTCTCTAAGCCTCTTTTGGAGGCAGAATATTCCTGTCCTTCCCAATGAAAATGTTCCCTCATCTCATGCAAGGTTTCCCCAAAAGAAAAATCCTCAGGCGGAGAGGCCGAGGGCAAAGAATCCTCAGCATCCGAATCCTCATAAGGGGAAAGGAATAGTCCTGATCAGAGGAAGAAACAGAAGATACAGAAGCCTGGTCAGAGGAATCCAGAGTAACATCCTGTCGAGGCCTTTTCTCAGGAGGGGGGTGAGAACCCCTAATCATTGTAAGCAAATCTTCAGCCATCCTCAATAATTGTTTTTGTGTCTTGGGAGTGGATTCAGAAGCAGCTTGAGCTGGAACTTTAGACTTAGTAGGAGTCTTTGTCTTTGCCTTTGAAATAGTGATGTGAGTAGGCCTGAAAACCCCCTCAGAAGCCGGTACCTGCACAGCGGTTCCGGACCCATCTGAAGGAGCGACGTCCGAAGGTCCTGCAGCAGTTAAAATAGTGGGCCTTGATGGCTCCCCATGGGAGTCCGTATCGGCCATCGGTTCAGAAGTGGCGGACGACAGGGGCTGCAAAAGCGCCTCACTGACGACAGCCGAACCGGACGCTGGCTCCAGCTGCAAAGAGTCCTGTTTGGACCTCGGAGGCCTGTCTTTGTCTTTGAGCTTCTTTTGAACTCCGGTAGTGTCTGACGACATTCTATAATTGAAGCGTCTGCAAAATAATTTAAAGCCCAATCGTACCTGCGCTTGATAGTACGAGAGTTGAACCTGGCACAGAACCGACAACAAGAAACGTCGTGGTCAGGGCCTAAGCAAGGTAGACAGTAAGAGTGGAAATCTTTATGAGGTATGTTTCCCACACGCTATACAATTATTAACTTTTTCTGACATCGGAGGAACAAGAAAAAGATTCCCCAACGGGGTACTTAGCTTTGAGAAGAGAAGTAAGAACTTCGGACCGACAACAACCAAATACGCTGTTCGAAAATCGCCAACCAACGTTTTGCGAGCTGATTTCCACCGCACGGCAAGAAAGACTGGAGAAGATGGCGTCGGCTGAGGGCTATGTACCAAGGCATACTGACGTCAGGATACTAGCTTATACAGCCGACGCCGGACCCAGACTTTGGGATTCTGGCCGACCTCGGGCTGCCTGCCGGCAGGAGCACCCTACAGTTATGACTGCAACAGTGAAACACGAAGAACATCAAGGACGAGATGAACAACTCACATGGAATGTTATGGTAAGAACATCTTTATGTGAAGTTGCTCAATCTCGCCGTTTGCTCTTACATGTGGGTAGCGTCCCAAGCACCCTAATCCTGGGTGGCTCACGGGAGTACATTCCTGAGAACAGTGGAACCAAAGGAAGCCCTGTCCCTGGAGGCCCTGTCCATTCTGTAATGAGTGATAAACATATGAGGTTTGGACCAAGTAGCAGCTGCACAAATAGTATCCAAAGGCAAATGGGCTGCATGAGCCAGAGATGTAGACACAGCCCTGGTGGAATGTGCTTTCACACTATGCTCTACAGGTTGGTTGGTTGATGAATATATGTATTTTATGCAATCAGATAACCACTTAGACAATGTAACTTTAGCCACAGGCAGCCCCTTTTTATTGTCTGCATGAGAAACAGAGAGTTGTTCAGATTTCCTAAACTCCTTTGTTCTGTCCAAATTCAACCTCAGTTGCCACATCAAGTTTATGTAACAAAAATTCTAATTTATTCAGATGCTGTCTGAAAAAGGTGGGCAGCTCAACAGACTGGTTCAAACTGATTTCGGAGCAGACCTTAGGAAGAAAGGTGGGATTTGTCCTGAGAGACACTCTGTCGTGATAAAAACAGGTACGGAGGCCTGATAGAAAGAGCTTGTAGTTCCGAAACACTATGAGCTGAGGTAATGGCCACCAACAATATTGTTTTGCAAGAAATGAACTTCGAGACAAGATGATGCAGGTTCAAAGGGGGGAAGCATAAGCTGAGATAGTATTAAATTTAAATTCCAGGGAGCAACTGGTTGTCTGACAGGTGGCCTAAGGTGATGAGTCCCTTTCAGAAAGGCTTTACATAATCTGTGCGAGATAAGATTAGACCCTTCAAATCCCAGGTGAAAATTGGATATTGCAGCCAAATGAACTTTTACAGTGGCTGCTACTGCACCTTTATGAAAATGCATAGTCAGAAACTCCAGAAAGTACAGTTGTGTACCTACCATAAATGTAGATGTTAGAGTGTATTCACTGTTGCAGTCATTACAATTGGTTTATCCTGCTGGCAGGCTACCCGCAGTCGGCCTGAATTCCAAAGTCCTGGTCCGGTGTCGGTTGCTGTCGCTTCCTCCCTGATGTCAGTGCGCCAGGGGTATAAAAGATGCAGCCAACGCCATTTTCTTCAGTTCTTCTTGCCCCAGATGTCAGGTGCCCCCAAAAAGTTAGGCTAATTTTTGCCAATAAACATGCATGCAGTAAAGTAAAACTCTACCTTCATCTACAAGCAAATACACTACATAGGTTATAAAGAATAGAGAAGTACAGATAAGACCCAGCAAAGGAAAGGGGGGTGGTGGGTGGGTAACCTGGACTGCAACAGTGAATACACTCGAACATTTACATTTATGGTTGGTACACAACTGTACTATGTTCATCGTGTTTCACTGTTGCAGTCATTACAATTGGGTTGAATCCCAAAGCTATGGTTGGGCGGCTGGGGCTAAATAGGATTAGGAGAGGCTATGAGGCCCTGCAGAACTGCAGTGGCAAAGCCTGCTCTAGATTTAGAGTAGAGAGGTAAGTGATGGTACTTTGTAAAAGTGTGCACTGAACTCCAAGTTGCAGCCTCTATGATGTCTTTGGTTGGTACTCCTCTGAGGAAGGCTGCTGAAGTGGCTGCTGCTCTGGCTGAATGTGGCCTAATGCCCTTAGGCACTGATTTGCCATGCTGTGAATAGCAGAAACGAATGCAGTGGCCTATCCATTCTGAAATATTCTGCTTTGAGACAGCCTTTCCTTGTGATCCTGCAGCATATGCCACTAGAAGTTGTTCAGTCTTTCTGAAAGCTTTGGTTCTGTCCAAGTAGAAGTGTAGCTGCCTGTGAATGTCCACAGAATGCAGAAGTCTCTCACCCTTATGCTGTGGGTTTGGATAAAAGGTAGGCAAATGAATTGTTTGATTCAGGGCCACACTGGACACTACCTTAGGCATAAATGTCGGGTTTGTTCTCAGAGAAACCCTGCCCTGATGGAAAATGATAAAGGGTTCCACAGCCATGAGTGCCTGTAACTCTAAGACTCATCTTGCAGAAGTTATTGCTAGGAGCAGAGCTGTTTTCCAGGATAAGAATTTTATATCAGCTGTAGAGGCTGGCTCAAAAGGAGGCAGTGTGAGTTTTTTCATGACATAATTTAGGTCCCATGCTGGTATTGGTGCTCTCCTTGGAGGTCTTATGTTTTTGGCCCCTCTGAGATACTGCCTTAGTAATGGATGAGAAAAAAGAGGTGGTTCTGTATTGTAGTGAGCTGAAATGGCAGAGGCATGAATCTTAATTGAGGAAAAGGATAGGCCTTTGTCCAGCATCTCAGTTAAGTATTGTAAAATCTGAGGAATATTTGGTACAATCGTGTCAATTCCTTGTGCCTGGTTCCAAGCACAGAATCTCTTCCATTTTTCTGCATAAGATTTTCTGGTGCTAGGCCTCCTGGCCTCCAAAATAACATCCATCATTGCTTTAGACAGAGGCGTGTTTTGAATGGCTACATTATCCGCCATGCTGCCAGGTTTAAGGTCCTGAGTTGGATGTGCAGGATCTGACTGTTTTGTTGGGTCAATAAGTGAGGAATTTGAGCTCTTTAGGATTGGGTACCAGTGCTGGCGGGGCCAGTCTGGTGCAATCAGTATAATTTTTGGCTGCTCTTGTCTGACCTTTAGGAGTACCCTGGGGAGGAGAGGCAGTGGGGGAAAGGCATATACTGTTAAGTTTTTCCAGCTGAAAGATAGAGCATCCACTTTCCATGCTAGCTTGTGATAAGTCCTTGTGTAGAATCTCTGTAGTTGGCAGTTGTGAGGCGAGGCAAATAGGTCTATGTCCGGGCATCCCCAGTTCCTTGTTATCATGCTGAAGACTTGTGGACCCAATTTCCACTCGTGGGGATCCATTAAGTTTCTGCTTAGTTCATCTGCCAGAGAATTTATCCTTCCTGGCAGGTATTGTGCTTGCAGATGTACTTGGTAAGTCAATGCTGTGTCCCACAAAGTCATGGTTAGTCTGCAGAGGGGGTAGGAATGTGTGCCTCCCTGCTTGTTTATGTACCACATGACTGCAGTATTGTCTGTCTTTATCAATAGTTGTCCTGGATGAAGTAGATCCTTGAAGGCTGTCAGGGCATTTTGAATAACTAGCATCTCTTTTTTATTGATATGTAGATGCATTTGGCTTGCGGGCCATGTGCCCTGAATACATCCTCCTGCCATATGCCCCCCCCCCCAGGCATAATCTGATGCATCTGTTGTTAATGTCTGCCTGGCAGTGGGTAAAGTGAAAGGCTGTCCCTTGTTGTGGTGACAGGCCTCTGCCCACCATTGAAACTCCTGTTGCAGGCAGGGAATGAGGGTAATCATTGTTTCCAGGCTGTGGCAATGTTGAGTCCAAACACTTTTTATATACCACTGTAGTTTTCTCATATGCAGTCTTGCATATGGAATTAGCAGGATGCCATGAAGCCCAAAGCCTGCAGAATTTTTCTTGCAGATAACTGGGTCTTTGTTGCCAACATTTTGAAATAAGTAGTCAGTTGTCTTTGTTTGTCTGGCGTGAGATAAGCCATCTGGGCAGTTGTATTTAAGCTTGCACCAAGGAATATTATCTCTTGTGAGGGTAATAGTTTTGATTTCCTTTCGTTTACTGTGTACCCTAGGCATGTTAGTAATCTTTTTACAAACGCCAGATGCTGCAGTAGAATGTCCTTGTTCTCTGCTTGAATAAGGCAATAGTCCAAGTAAAGATATATTTGTATTCCTCTTTGTTTGCAAAATGCAATTACTGGTGCCAGGCATTTTGTGAAGACCCTGGGCACAGTAGATAAGCCAAAGGGTAGTGCAGAGAATTGGTAGTGCATTGAGCCAGCTATAAATCTGAGGTATCTTCTGCATGAATGTCTGATTGGGACATGCAGGTATGCCTCTTTTAGGTCAAAAGTCACAAGCCATGCCTTCTTGCCCAGCATGGGCAGAAGCTGCTGCAGAGTCAACATTTTGAATTTCGGAATATCCAGAAATGTGTTTAGAATCGACAGGTCCAGTATTGGTCTCCATGCATTGTCCTTTCTGGGCACCAAGAAGAGTCTTGAGTAAAATCCTACTCGCTGAATGGCCCTCATGTCCATGAGGGCTGAAACATTTTTGAGCCTCTGCCCATTGATTGTGCGGCAGGGTCTGGCATTCCGTTTGCCCTTGGCTGGGTGTGAAAATGGAACCTGCAGCCTTGAGAAACTATATTCAGGACCCATTTGTCCTGGGTGATCATGTGCCAACTTTGTGAAAAAAAGTGCTAGTTTTCCCCCTAAAGGGGCTGCCGGAAGATAAGTGCTTGGTGGTGGCAGGGGAAAGTCATTGAGACTGTTTCCTGTATGGCTGCAATTTATCTTCTCCACTTTTGGAGGTAGAAGCACCCCATTGTTCAGTCCTGTATTAGCCCTGGGGCTGGGATCTACCTCTGGGTCGTCTGTATCTGCCTCTTTGTGGCCTGTCTGACACTGGAAAGGACCAGTTCTTTGCAGGCCAGTTCCTGCTAAATCTGGGAGGTTGTACCTGTAAGAAATCCTTGACTGTTTGCATAGATTTAGAATTGTCCTCCATTTTCTTCAACACCTCTTCTGCTTTAACACCAAACAAGGTGGTATGCTGTAATGGAGCATCTAATAATTTTGCTTTAACATGATCAGGCAGATTCTGTTCCTTTAACCAAGCATGCCTCCTAATGACTGAACCCGTAACAGCAGCCCTGCAGGAGGCCTCCAGAGAATCAAAACCACATTGCAAAGTATGCTTTCCCACTTGTTAAGCTGCATGCAATAAATCCTGCATTTCTTTGTTTTCTGCAAATTCAGAATTTGTCAACATTTTCTGTTTTAGTAGTGACATACGATATTGTCGATATTTAAGCATATGAAACTGACAATTTAAGGCCCTTACAACCAAGGTAGCAGACGTGTAAATCTTCCCCCCCCCCCATCTGTCCAGGGACCTTGAATCCCTATCAGAGGAGATAGGGTTTTTTGCAGTGGACGCCTTGACCCCCTTTGGGACCCTGAGATATAGTTTCTGGGTCAGCAGCAGGGTTTTTATAAAGAAATTTATGTGAGTCAGGAACCCTGTAGTATCTGTCTGGCTTAACAGGAGCTGGTGGTAAAGAGTCAGGAGTGAGACTGGACTCTATAAATACATCTACAATGTCTAAAACAGGAGGAATAGCAAGGGGCCTGTGCTGAGGTAGTGAAAGAAAATCTCTGAGCCTTTTCTTAGACTCTGAGTAATCTTGGCTCTTCCAATGAAAATGCTCCCTCATAGTATGCAGGGTCTCCCCAAAAGAATAATCTTCAGGAGGAGAGGCTGAAGGGATAGATTCTTCAGCATCAGAATCTTCATAAGGAGGAAGAGAGAATCCCTGTTCAGAAGTGGAATCAGAGGAATGGAAACCTGATCTGAAGATTCACATTCTGTCTCTTGCCTAGGTCTCTTATCAGGAGGGGGATGGGAATCCCTGATCAAAGTAATTAGGTCTTTGGCCATTTTAAGCATCTACTTTTTAGGCATGGAGGCCTGTCCAGGGGAATGTTGTACTTGTTTCTTTGTCTTTAGAGGTGCTTTAGTCTTTGCCTTTGAAGCTGAAGTAGTTTTTACATATAACTGTGTAGGCCTGAAAACACCCTCAGAAGCCGATGCCTGCTAAATGGCTCCGGACCCATCTGAGGGAATAGTTTCCAAGGGTCCAATACCTTGAGTTTCCAGCGGCCTAGTCGGCTCCACGTGGGAGTCGGAAGCGGCCTGTGGCTCTGAGGTAGCTGGCGTCAGGGGCTGCGAAAGCGCATCACTGAAAACTGGCGAACCGGCGACTGGCCTAGCCGAAGCCTCGTCGTCGGTTTTGGACCTCGGATGCCGGTCCTTTTCTTTGTCTTTGCGTTTTTTATAAATTCCGGTAGTAGGCTGTTCCGACGGCATTAAATAATTAAATCTTCGGCCAAAATAATGAAATGCAAAATAGTACCAACGCTTAATAGTGCGTCGGTTAAATCTAGCACATAACCGACGACTAGCAATGTCGTGGTAAGGGCCTAGGCAAGGAATACAGCAAGAATGAAAATCCTTATGAGGTATTTGCTTCCCACAAGAAATACAATTATTAACTTTTTCTGACATCGGTCTGGAGCAAGAAAAAAGTTTCCCCAACAGGGTACCTTTACCTTCTGCTTCGGGCACCGCGTGGCAAGAAAGACTGAAGAAAATGGCGTCGGCTGCATCTTTTATACCCCTGGCACACTGACATCAGGGAAGAGGCGACAGCAACCGGCACCGGACCGGGACTTTGGAATTCAGGCCGACTGCGGGTAGCCTGCCAGCAGGATAACCCAACTGTAATGACTGCAACAGTGAAACACGATGAACATCACTATCAATATGAGCGACATGGGGATCAATATCATGTTGAGAGGCACAATAAACAAAACGTTTCCATTTTCTGTTATACAGTTTTCTGGTTGAGACTGAGAGGAGACTGAGAGGAGACCAGAATATGTTGCACCGCTGAAGACAAATTACATGACCTGGCTAGGTTGGGAAGTGGAGCAGCCAAGCTGTCAAGTTTGAGGGACTGAAGAGAGGGGTGAAGAACGCCTGACGAGTGGGTCAGAAGGTCTGGCACTGGGTCTAGAAACCAAGGTTCGTACAGTTGATACTAATAAAGGAAGGGGAACCATATCTGCCGAGGCCAAAAGGGGGCTATCAGAACAACAGTCCTTCCTGAGCTTTTTGCTTTCTGTAAAATTCTGGGGATCAGCGGGGTTGGAGGAAAGGTATAAAGGTGACCTGAGGGCCACTCGTGTATGAGTGAATCCCTTGAGCTGTCTCCCGGAGGATTCAGGGGATAGTAGCTTCTGCATTTGGCATTCAGCGGGGATGCAAAAAGGTTGCAGCAAGGCTGGCCCCATCTGCGGAAAATAATTTCCACCACTTCTTCTTTGAGAGACCACTCGTGAGGCAACAGAATTGCTCTGCTCAGTTTGTCCACTATCACGTTAGATTTCCCCGGGATGTGCGTTGCTATCAGAAAGCGCCCAGTGGATACAGCCCACTGCCAAATTCTCAACGGTTCTCGGCATAAGGGATAAGACTTGGTTCCCCCCTGTTTGTTGATGTACCAGACCACCGACATGTTGTCCGTCTGGATCTCAATTGTGTCCCGAGGCAGAGAGTCGTGGAAGTGCTGCAACGCTAAAAGCACCACTCTCAACTCCAGGACATTGATATGCAAATGTGAGATTCCATCTCTGACCAGGTACCTTGGGAAGTTCTTCCCTGAAACCCCCCCCCCACCCTATCAGGGAAGTGTCCATGGTCACTGTGGCTATGGGAGGGGGAAGTACAAATGGTCGACCTAACGTCACCTTTTGACTGTTCAGCCACCAGAGAAGGTCCTTCTTGCAAGCGTTTGTCAGTAGGATCTTGAAAGACATTCGGAGCTGTTTATAAGACCACTGGGTGAAAAGCAACCATTGGAGTATCCGCATGTGCATCTGTCCAAGAGGAACCGCTATGAAGGTAGCTGCCATGGTGCCTAAAAGTTTTAAAACCTGAAAGGCAGGTACTCTCTCTTCTTTTGGGGTATGTTCTGGTAGGTGTGGAAAAATGGACTCCTACGGCAGATAGTCTTCCCTTCCTGCTCACACCTAGTGAGAGTCTCCTTGACTTGGGGCCCAAACAAAGTAGAGCCATCAAATGGGGTGTTGACAATGGAAGACTTGAAGGCTTCCACACAGGAGCATAAGCACATCCAGGACAGTCTACGCAGCGCTATCGCTGAACCTGCTTTTCGACTCGACCCATCGGCTGCATAGGAAATGTGCCGCATGGACGAGTTGACAATGGAATTAAGGGTAGAAAGCTGAGCTGTCAACAGCTTCATCTGTGTTACCATTTAGAGTATCTCCAAGTTCCTGGAGGAGATCTCGGTGAAGACGGGTAAAATGGGTTAGGTAGTTAAGCGATCTCATGGCAAACGTCGCAGAACTAAAAATGCGTTTCCCATATCTGTCCATAGTCCTAGAATCTCTATTAGGAGGATGGACAGTAGAAGAGGTCTCAGACATCTCACCACCACCATGGCATTGACAGGAACTCCTTTAGTGAGGTACAATTTGTCTTGAGGGGAAGTGATGAACTTATTGGGCCTCCGAGGGACTGGTTCCATGGAATAAGGGGACTCCCACACCCTTCGAGCAACCAGATCCATCAGTTCGTCGAAGGGCGGAGTAACCCAGGAGGTGGAAGGTTGAGACCCAAAGGCCTTCAGGAACACAGACTCATCCTTAGTAGGGGTAACGGACTGCCAGTCATCCCTGTTTCAGTATTTCCAGGAAGTCTGCAAAGGAGTCATCCTCTAAGTGTCTGATGTCAAGGATTCCTGAGGGGAATCCAAATGCCTCCTCTTGCAAAGTCTCTTTCTCAGGACCTCATCAGTGGGAGCGTCTGGTGAGGTCTCAGTAGAGCAGGGTTCACCCAAAGGGGTTACCTGAGGGTCTGGGTCTAGACGCTTAGTAGGAATCAGCGTTGCAGAGGCAGAACGCGGTATTTTAGGGGAGAAAGAGGAAAGACCTGAGGAAGTGAGAGTCTTGGCAGACATTACCCTCCTCATGGCATCGAAGGCACCGGAGTCTCAACCCAAGGACCCCGCTTGTTCCGAGGAATAAGGCGGCTTCCCCGGTGCCGAGAACAAGGGCTCCAAACCAGAGGATGGAGCCGAGCTAATCTGTGCAGAGGCCCCGAGAGGAAGGGAAAGAACAGATGCTTTGGTTTGACCCCCCCCCCCCAGAACCAACGAGAGAGCGTTGGCTCTGATACTCTTAGAACGGCACCGAAGAGATCAGGTTCGATGGAGTCGAAGTCACTGGGACAGGTCTCTGCTCCGCGGGTTCCACAACCATCAGATCTTCCGCTTCCGAAGGCCTAGGTAAGGTCGGAGGAGTAGTCACAGACAAAGGGACGGTAGTAGGAATCGAACCCAGTTGGGGTGAAACCTAAAGTAACTTGGCCAATGCCGGGTTCTCTAAAAACCTCTGCACCACACGATCCACATAAACATCTGAAAGGGTCCTAGAAAAACAGGTCGAAGGGACCAAAGAAGCCACAGATCTAAGAATTGGAGACCAACACCTCTGACACCGGCTCCAGCTCAGAGGGTTGGCTCTGAAACATCGGTTCAGTACACGGCTCTGATGACTTATGAACCGGCAACAGCACCTTAACAGAGGTGCTTGGAACTGAGGGCCTGGGTTCCGAGGACACCCTTGAAGACTTGGAGGTCTGGGTCAGTCTTATCCAAGGCTTCCTGAAATTCAGGTTTCAACAGTCCTCTGTCCATTAGCTTTCTCCTTCTTTCAAGCAATACTCTGCCACTAAAAGAGTGGCAGATAGAACAATCTTCCTGTAAGTGCAGAGGTCCTAGGCAATATACACAGAACACATGATTGTCCGTAATGGACATTTTCTGCCCACAGTCACACCTCTTGAAACCTGACTTCTGTCCCTCTTTTTGGTCAGACATATTAAGCACACAATTATCAGATCCCTGATAATATGACACAAAAACGGTACTATAAGAAGTTCTAAATATTTATAGCAAAAAGCACACTATACCAAGACTAAATATAAGGGATACAGTTATCTAAGTATTTATAGCAAAAAGCACACTATCTAAAGACTAAGTATAAGGGATAGGGAAATCAAGTTGACAGAGCCCTGTTCAACTACATGAGTGAAGCACAGAAGTGCCTAAACGAAAAAGAGGGCAAGGCCCAAGAGCAACCACTCCAACAACACAAACACAGCTAAAATCCACACAAGAGGGACACAGCCCTAAAAAATAACAGGAACAAATTATCTATCGATTAGAATATAAATATAGTAGTACAAATTATCAAAAGACAGAAAAAAGAATTATACTAGCCCGAACTCTCTGGAGAACTTGCGATCCGTTGCAACGGCAAACTAGATATGAGGTTAGTCAGACAGCATCATGGGATAGGGACTGTGCCTCGAGCTACTCACAAATCTTGAGCTTGGAAAGCAGCTGACTTGGAGCCGATGGATCAGCTCCATACCCAAGTGTAAGAACAAACAGCGAGATTGAACAACTTCACATCAAAATGTTACTGACTTTTGAGAAACCTAAGCTCTCAGCTGGCCAAATGTTGCATTATTTTACTGTCTCTAAGCTATGGAATAATTTTCCTCCTTCTATCAGGACCATCAGCAATCCTGCTTCCTTTAAAAAATCCTTCAGCTCGTGCACTGCGGAGCGCATACCCTAGATATTTGCTGACTTCTCTGGTTAACTGCTGCTGTTTTAAACTGTATCTTGCATTATTACCGCTCTTGCACTGCGGAGTGCATAACCAAAATATTTACTGATTTCAGTGGTCAACTCCTATGTAGCAATTAATTCAGGTGATGTTATGCCTTTTCTCAAAATGTTCTGCAACTGAGTTTTTTTCTTTGGAAGGCAAGAGATATACTATATATAGCAATTACTGTGCAAAAACTATCCAACTGTATTTTAAAGTGAGAAACAACTTTTGATACTACTTGTAAAAGTATTTCTCTGTATTAGCAACGCATATTATAAATACTGCAGTAGGGTTACAGTCTGTTTCTGGCAATCTCGAGCTATGCTTTGCAATAGATTGAATGTACTACATCTCACTGCCAGAACCAGTCTCAACAGTTAAACTCAGTGTTAACTTACCTTATCTGTATAACTCTGTGTCAAGTTACCCTATCTGTATATAATAGAAGTTGAAAAAGTTTGCCTGAATCTAGATTCTCTCACTGCTAAAAGAGCCTCAAGGAGTCAGATTTTCTGTCTGTATTCATTGTGTTGGTTTTGCCTAACCAGTATTTCATACACAAGTGTGTTGTTTCCCTCCTGTATCCTAGTACTGTACAGGTTTTTTTTTTTTCCCTTGAGTCTAACTGCTGTTCCTCTCGCATTCATTCTCATTGCCCTCACACTCTCTCTTTACCACCCTGTCTACTCCATCCTCTCTATACACCTCCTGTCCTTTATCTTTCATCTGACTATCTCTGGATTTTACAGCTAGTCCCTCTTCTTATAACTCACCCTAGCCTTTGTTACCTTGATTGAAGACATGCTTTTTCAGGGGCAAATCGAAATAGAATGTGATTATTTTTTTTTTAGGAATCCTAATCCAGTAGTAAACGGGATATTTGGGATTCTCAAATTGCATAAAGGCCTTGATGATGTTAAATTCAGGCCTATAGTGGATGGCAAACGAAGCAAGACATGCTTCATGAGTCAATATCTGGATTATTATATGCAAAAAGGTCTAGGTACTTTGGATATATTACCAAGGATTCTTGGAATTTCTTAGGAAAATTAAATACAATAACTATTACTGATAACACCATAATTACAATTGACGTTTGTAATCTATTTTCGGTTATTCCACATGAAATTGGATTAAGTTGGTTAGAGTGTCAACTGATAAAGACGGGCCTGTATGATCAAGACCAACTGAATGTTTTTATCACCCTGATGGAAGCAGTATTAGGTTCATAGGTAGGTACTAGGCTATTGGCCATAGGGCCTATACAAGCCTAGCCAAAAAGGTACCATGGCTTTCGCCACCCAAGAAAACTATTTTCCAGTGCCCCTGTCAAGCAGAACCACAGATGTGATCCCCGGAGTGAATTTCCTACTACTCATCCAATCATCAAGATTTTTCTTGAAAAGTGCAAATGAGGAGCTCTGTTTGACATAGATAGGTAGTCTGTTCCAGAGTACTGGAAGTCTCTGGGACAGAAATCTATTCCTCCAGCATGTTCTGTTTACTGTGATGACAAGGTTTAGGTCCCTAGAGCGTGTAGCTCGGAGGTATTGGTATTTCTTTAAGTGGAGCATGTCCAACAGCTCTGGGTTTGACATAGCTTTGTATGTTAGGCAGAGATTGCCTCTGAGTAGGTGATATGCAATGGAGTAAAGCTGGAGTTTTTTGAGATGGTCTGCGTAAGGCATCTGTTTGAGGCCAGTAATCCTCTTTGTGAGGTATTTTTGCGGCCTTTCCAGTTGTAGATATCTTGTGAGGTACATACCAAAAGGGGCGTTGTACTCTATAATGGGTCTAATGAGTGATGAGTAGAGGAGATCCGTGATTACAGGAACTTTGCATTCTTCCGGTATAAAGATGGGCCCTTTAGGGGGTGAGAGGGGGGTAAAGTTAGCACTGAACCTATCTGCCAGGATGTTGACAATATCAGTTGGTTCTGTATATTCAGTGTCATTGTGCTGTAACTCAGAGCAGATCTGAGTGTTGCCATTGAGATTCTTGACATAGCTATAGAATGCTTTGTGGTTGTCCTTAGAATCAGTGGCAATTTTGTTTTCATAACTAGCTTTGGAGGATTTTATGAGGGATCTCAGCTTCTTACTGAGGCTGACCAGGGAGTTCCTCCAATCGTGGGATTTTACTCTTTTTTGCAACAGTTTCTTTCTTCTGTTGTAGAGTTTGTTTATGGCAGAAGACCACCAGATTGGCTTCCTTTTTTTGGAGGATAGCATCTTGGTTCTGTTAGGGATAACACGATCCATGCACTCGTGTAAGTGCTTGCAAAGTGCATTTGCGTAGGATTCAGCAGTCGTACCTCTACTGTCCATCTGCATGGGTGTAGTGAAGTTTGCCACTTCTGTCTTAAGAAGCGTGAAGTTGGCTTTGGAGAAATTTTTTACGGTTGTTTTCCTAATGGGGGTGGGAGCAGGATGTGGATGTCTAGGGTGATTAGCTTGTGTTCAGATCTGACCAACAAGGAACTGACCTCTGGTGTGGAACACCAGTCACCCATGTTGGTGATGACCAGGTCTAGGATATTGCTGCCCCTGGTGGGGTGTGGATAAGTTGATCCAAGGCGTTGGAAGTGATGATTTCCAGAAAACGTTGAGCAAAAGAGTTGGTACATAAGTAGTTTTCCCAGTTAATAGTAGGGTAGTTGAAATCACCCATTATTAGAGTGTTGGGCTGTACCTTAATATTTTCCAGTGTATCAAGAAAAGAGGAGTGGGAATCCTGGGGCATGGTGGGGGGTCTGTAAGCAAGCTACAATCTGGATTGCGGTTTTGCCCAGAGTTAGTTGAACTTGGATAATCTCGGATGCATTATGCTGAACAACTAGCCTGGAGGTGTGGATATCCTTAATGAATATGGACACGCCTCCACCTTTAGTGTTTCAGTCCGGGTTTGGTGCCCGAAAGGTGTGGTATGAATTATAGCCTGGTAATCCAGGGGTGCTCTCTGGAGCTTTGAACCAGGTCTCTGTCACTGCACAGATGTCAATGTTCTCCATTTTAAGGAGTGCCTCGAGTGAGTGCATTTTGAGGTTTAGACTTCTAGCACTGAGTAGCATTACCCTCAGATTTGCTTGCTTGTACCTGTTACGGTGGTGAAGTTGTAATAATTTATTGTATTTCGAAGGGCATTTTTATAAACAAGTTACTGGTGTAGCAATGGGGGCCGCTTGTGCCCCCATTCATGCTAATTACATAATATCCTTTTGGAAACAGGAATAAATATTTCAAAGTGCCCATAACACATACATTAAACAATACACGCATTTCCTGGATGATATTTTTATCGCCTGGGAAGGAAATTGTGAGCTGTTGAAGGCATTTTTGAACTACATCAATAGCACAGTAGATTTTTTTAAAATTTACTTATCAGTACAGTGCAGAAATGATAACATAACTTTGTGGATTATCTACTTTTACAAAAATGCGTGGACTGGTTTGCTGTTACAAATTTGTGGACATTTTACTTTCATAACAGAACGTGTGATTGCTGTTCTCCAGGTGATTTTTTTCTTAGTATAAGCTGACTAACCTTCCCAGGGAAAGAAATATCTATTTTATCCTGCTAAAAGATTACATGCGTTTGTCTGACAAACACTTCCTACCTACCTGATACAAGAGTTGAAAACGTTATCCAGAACTGATTGTTTTTTGTGGCACGCTTGTCTCTTCCGGTGGGGCCTAGACCAGTTCCATTTGCCCTCGCTATGCTCGGGCTCACTTCACTCGCTATCCCCATTCCCACCCACCCTCATATCAATTACATTTATACCTAACACTGCCACACCCTCCACCAGTCACACTCCTCCACCTCATAACACTTTCCAGACTTCAAATTACTCTATCCCAACCCACACCCTACTAATTACAACCTCTCACTCCTCCCCACACTCCCTCCCTCCAAGCTACAGCACATCACCACCAGAGGACACCTCCCCCTACCAAATCTCCACTAGCTAACCCATCTAATTACTAACTCTTCTCCATCCCTTTTCAGCACATCATTTACTCCTTCATACAATCTTATATCCAGCACTACCATTAACTCCTATACCCTACAATTTCAACCTCACACACCCACATCCCCAACTTCCATCTTAGCCTACTTTATTTAAACACTACTCAGTTATGTCTCTCATAATCAACATCTCTCTCCTCACACTCTCTCCTTTTTACACTCACATCAATCACACAACCCATCTTCCTTCCCCACTACATCAACCCGCTATCACACCCTGCCTAGCTACATTGCTATCTGCCCAAGCTTGTATCAAACTAATCCTATCCTACTAAAGAAAATTATCCTGCTCCCCACACAACACATCACTATTCCTCACCAAGATTACAAACACTTCAGCAACACAAAAAAGAAGCCTCTCCCTAGCTACTTCCCAACTCTCTGTAATTTGCTCCTCTCTGATGATATACACCCAAATCCTGGCCCCTCACCCCTTTCTCATAACTCTCACAGCATGACTAAATACTTAAACTTCACCACTGTTAATCTCCAGAGCTTTAAGAACAAAATTCCATACCTGCATGCTTGGCTAAGCCAACACAAACCATATTTCACCGCCATCACTGAGACTTGGCTAAAGCCTTATATTAAAGGTTCTGAAATTCTTCCCTCTAGCTACTCCTGCCTTAGATCTGACAGACTCCATAAAAAGATGGAGGTGTTGCCTTACTATTCCCAAGCACCTACATGGTTATTCCATACTCTAAGCCAATCCCCCCCTTCCCTTCTGCTGAGCTACTAGTTACTTTCCTCAAACTTAATAACTGCAAAAGCCTTTGCAACATAGTTATATATCCCCCCAGGTAACAACTGTCAAATTCTAAAAAATTCTAGCCTGGCTAGCCAAAACATACAAAATGAAACTATCATACTAGGTGACGTCAATATCAGTTGGCTAGACATCTCCAACAATAATTCATCTGCAAACATCAACCTTCATACTTACTCCCAACTTATATCTGACATTGTGAGACCTGACAAAAACAGAAACAAAGGGTCAACCTTGGATTGGATTCTGGTTTCTGATCCTGAAAAAATGTCTTCCTCAGTCACTCTCCCAAACAGTATCAGCAACCATTCTCCAGCATTCATTATACGTAAGCTCACCTCTATACCTAGCCTTTACCAATGCAGATATTCTACAGATTTGACTCATTTCTCCCAAAATACCCTTAATGACATACTGCGTAATACAAACTGGAGCCCACTAAAATCTCTTCTACTCAATGAAGCTGTGCAACTCTAATTCCACATTTCACTGTTAACAGTCTTGCCCCCCTCAGACTAAAGAGAGTCAAATCAAAACATGCTTGCTGGCTGACAAAAGCCACAAATCAAGACATGACCTCTAGGGACAACTCCTGGAACACCTGGCAAAAAAAATAATACATCCTACAACCTCAATCAATACAAACTTCAAAATCAGGCTAAACGTTTAGTTGCCAAAAACAAAAAAGAATACATCCAAACAATTCAAGACCAGCACAGACAAAATCCCAAAAAATTCTGGGGAGCTATTAACTCCCTACTCCACCCAGGAACTATGAATACCCCATACCCCAAATCCAGATAAACCCCCCTCTGAACTAGCCACACTCATCAACACACACTTTACTGACACCATCACCAAACTTACTACTACCTTCCCAGCCATCAACCCAAACACATTAGGACCTTCATCATCACATAATCCTTCAAATCCCCTACCGAATTTCTCACTATCATACAATCCCACATGAACCATCCAAAAACTTCTCCTCAAACTAAAACCTTGCATAAATGCCCCTGATAATCTATCGATTGAATACCTACAACTAGCAGCCCCTTCCATAACTTATCCTAGCAGCATCCTTGTCAAGAGGTCAATTCAAGAATCCTGCATACCAGACATCTGGAAGAAAGCATTTGTCATTCCTCTTCATAAAGGTGGCAACAACTCTGACATCTCAAACTTCCATCAGACAGCCATTCTTTCCCCCATCTCTAAAACACTAGAAAAGTGTATCCATACACAGCTTCTAAACCATCTACTGAAACACCAACTGCTTTCCCCTACTCAACATGGCTTTAGGTCCTGACATAGCACCAACACTGCCCTTATTTCCTTCTTAGATACAGTTAATAGAGCTTGTGATGCTGGCTCCTTAGTCTCCACACACTTTCTCGATCTATCAAAGGCATCTGACACCATTTCACAGTCACTACTGCTTACCAAGCTCTCTATAACCTTAGACTATTCCCCATCCCCACCATACAATGGTTTACCAGCTCCCTCAGCAACAGACATCAATCTACCAGATGGCAGCACTCTTCCTCTCCTTTCCTTCCTACTAATACAGGTGTTCCCCACAGCTCAGTTCTGGGTCCCCTCCTGTTCAGCATATTTGTCAACAATTTTCATCAAACGCTAACCCATAGTTGAATCATTCAATATGTGGATGACTCAACAATAATCTGATTCTTCAAATCTCTCACTGAATTACAGCATCTCACCCAAGAAGCATTCAACTCTACTGAGCACTGGATGTCCCAAAATCACCTAGGTCTTCACCCCAATAAAACTAAACTCCTATTATTTACCCCCACAAAATCTAGCCCTATCAACAAATCTCTACTTAATGTCACTTCCCAAAACAACACCGTCATAGAAGTTGTCCCTAGTACAAAATTGCTAGGTGCCACCATCGATGACAAATTAACTTTTGACCTACATATCCACAACATCAAAAAGACACATTAAAAGCTGGGTGCCCTACATAGACACAACTACTTCCTCAGTCTCTGCAAAAAAGGCCCTAGTCTCATCATTTCTACTTCCAATTTTGCTATATGGTGCCCTCATCCTTACCAACCTATAATCCTCTCTAAAAAGTAAGGCTGACTCGTGCTGCAACAAGATCGCCAAATTTGCTACAAAAGCAAAATATTCCTCACACCACTGCTCCCCACTGCATCAACTAAATTGGACAGAATCTCCCCACCATCTTACTTACCTACAACTAACCACAGCCCACAAGCTCATCTTCCAACCTTAAAGCTGCCCTTCTATCTCATCCATACTGACCACATATCACCCCAATCGCCACCTTAGGTCAGAAAACAAAATGTTGTCTATTGAGAAACCCAAACTCTCAGTTGGCCAAATGCTGTATTTCTTTGCGGTCTCCAAGTTATGGAACAGTCCTCCTCCATCTCGCAAAACTATCAGCAATCCTACAGCCTTCAAAAAATCCCTAAAAGAACATCTCTCTCATTGGCTATGCTCATATACCCCACCAATAAATCCAAACATCTGATTTCCCTCTCTAGAACCCCAGTCTATATCTATCTTTAAATACTCTCCACCACTCCTGTGCTATTATCTCCCTGTCTCCGTTTGTCACCTGCTTCATATTTCTAACTCATTCCTTTCACTTGTTTTCCTCCCAGATTCTATGCTTCTCAACTTCTAGGCATATAGTGAAATATACCTATATTCTTGCTCTCTACCCTTACATTTCTGCAGCCTTCCTTCCTGCTCACAACTGACTTCTATACACTTTGCCATTTCCACCATCACTCCTACATATTCTCATTTTAACTCTAACACACTAACACCTTTGTTTGCAATTAATATATGATAGTTATATTTGTGAGTTCACACTTGAAATTTTGTATACAATTTTATCATTTATCTACATTGTCTTTAATTGCTTCGTATGTAATATTGTGGAGCTTTTCTCCCTGGGCCTCCACTGAAAATGGGCTCTTCCTAGGCCCAGTGGACTTTCCCAGTCAACAAATGCAATAAAAAAATAAATAAATAAATCTTTCCTCTCACTGGATATGCACCTGCACCCAAACAACTTCAAAAAGTACAGTTGTGTACATTTACCATAAATGTAGATGTTAAGAGTGTATTCACTGTTGAAGTCATCACCTGTGGGTTATCCCTGCTGTGGTAGCCCTTGGCCGGGCTGAATACCAGAGTCAATTTTTTTTTGTGTTGGCTACCATCGCCTGTAGTCTGACGTCAGGTCATCAGTGCTATAAAGCAAGGCAACCGACGTCATTACATCAGTTTTACTTGCCCTAACCTGTCAGAAGCACAAGGAAATAAAGAAAAGTGGTCCTGGTGGCTAAAAGCCACCATGGAAAGCTTATGTCCCCCTAGGGGAAGATGCTGTATGGGGAAGGAGGGAGGGAAACCAGGACTGCAACAGTGAATACACTCTAACAACTACATTTATGGTAAGTGTACAAAAAGTACAGTTTTGTACCTACCATAAATGTAGATGTCCGAATTGGATAGCATCTGCAGTCATAACAACTGGGTTGTCCTGTCGTCAGGCAGCCCTTCAGTCGGCCGGATTCCAAAGTCCGGGTCCGGCTTCGGCTGATGTCGCACTTCACCCGACATCATCTCTGTTGGTCTTCGGGTATAAAAGCATCAGCCGACGCCATTTTCCTCAGTGTTTCTTGCCCCAGATGCCAGTAGCCCTCTTGAAGGCTAAAATTTGGATAGATGCCAATGTTTCCAAAAAGATAGAGGTAAACACAAAAATAAGCATGTATGTACATATATACAAACAAATACACCATAAAAGACTCCCCCCCCCACCAGCTAGCTATTAGGAGGGTAAACACCCTAGGAGTACCACAGAGGGAAGGAGGGAGGGTAATCCTGACTGCAGATGCTATCCAGTTCGGACATCTACATTTATGGTAGGTACAAAACTGTACTATGTCCTTCATGGATGCATCTGCAGTCATAACAACTGGGTAGAATACCATAGCCAACTGGGGAGGAGGATAAAAGTAGATTATGGTGTGTTTAGGATCCTTTGCAGTACAGCAGTGGCAAACCCTGCTCGGGATCTGGAATATAGAGGCAAATTATAATGCTTGGCAAATGTATGCACGGAGGTCCAAGTAGCCGCCTCAATAATGTCTTTGGTTGCCACTCCTCGTAAGAAGGCTGTGGTAGTGGCTGTTGCCCTTGTAGAATGAGGTCTTATGTTCTGTGGAATTGGTTTTCCATGGAAGGAGTAACAGAATCGTATGCAATTTCCTATCCATTTGGAGATTGTCTGTTTGGAAATAGCTTTTCCTTCCCTTCCTGTTGCATAGGCTACAAAAGTTGGTCAGTCTTTCTGCTATTTTTGTTCTGTCCAAGTAGTAGCGTAGCTGTCTATGTACATCCAAGGTATGCAGTATTCTTTCCCTCTGTTTTGTGGGTTGGGAAAGAAGGTAGGTAGGTGGATTGCCTGGTTTAAAGACACTCTGGATACCACCTTAGGCATAAATGTAGGATTAGTCCTCATGGACACTCTATCTTGGTGGAAGATTAGGAAGGGTTGCACTGCCATTAAGGCCTGTAGTTCTGAAACCCTCCTTGCTGAAGTAATTGCCAGTAGGAAAGCAGTTTTCCATGACAGGTGTTGTAGGTCTGCTGTTGCTGCTGGTTCAAAGGGTGATAGTGTCAACTTTTCTAGCACAAAGTTTAAGTCCCAAGCTGGTAATGGTGGTTTCCTTGGAGGTTTTACATTCTTGATTCCTCTGAGGAACTGCCTGAGCAAAGGGTGCGAAAAACAGGTGGATCAAAGCTGTATTCTGCTGAAATAGCTGATGCATGTATCTTGATGGAGGAGTAGGACAGGCCTGAATGAAGAAGTTCGCCAGATACTCCAGAATGTTAGGCATATCTATGTTTGACACATCTTTTCCTCTTTCCATTACTCCAAATGACAAACCTTTTCCATTTTCCAGCATAGTTCCTTCTTGTTGAAGGTCTGCGTGCTTCAAGAATAATGTCTTTAACTCTTTGGGAAAGTTCTGGATTAGCTGCTGCTATGTGATGTTCCATGCAGTCAGTTGCAACGTTTTAGGTTTGGATGTATGATGCTGTAGTTGTTCTGAGTTAACATCAAAGGCATCAGGGTATTGGCCACATATTGTTCGAGACATGCTCCTCAGCAGTGGGTACCAGTGTTGTCTTGGCCAGTTTGGAACTATCAGGATTATCCTTGGACGTTCTTCCTTGATTTTTAGTAGTACTTTGTGTATCAAGGGAAGAGGTGGGAATGCATATGCTGTTAGGCCTTTCCAGCTGAAGGAGAGCGAATCCACTTTCCATGCTAGTGGGTGGAATGTCCTTGTGCAGAACTTTTGAGCTGGTGATTGAGAGGTGATGCGAATAGATCTATCTGAGGCATTCCCCATTTCTTTGAGATGGTCTTGAAGATGTCCGGTGCAGCTTCCATTCGTGGGCATCCGATGTGGTTCTGCTTAATATGTCTGCTAGAGTATTTTCTTTTCCGGTACAAATATTGCCTGTAACTGGATGTTGTAGCTGAGTGCCAGGGTCCACAGCTCCAAAGTCATTCTGCATAGGGGTATGAATGAGTGCCTCCCTGTTTGTTGATGTACCACATGACTGTGGTGTTGTCTGTCCTTATCATCAACTGGCCCTCTTGGAGAAATGGTTTGAACTTTTGGATTGCCAGTTTTACTGCCAGCATTTCTTTTAGGTTGATGTGCAGGTGAAGTTGATCCTGTGTCCACAATCCTTGCACGCATTTGTCCAGCATGTGGGCCCCCATCCTAGGTCTGAAGCGTCTGTTGTGATGGTCTGGCTTGCTTGACATCTGCGAAAGGGTAGGCCTGGGTTTGACTGACATGCCTGAGCCCACCATAGGAACTCCTGCTTTAAGCATGGAATTAGTGGGATTTCTGTTTCTAGGCTGTGTCTGTGTTGGGACCATAAATTCTTTAGGTACCACTGTAGTTTTCTCATATGTAGTCTGGCAAATGGGACCAAGATTATGCATGATGCCATGAAGCCCAAGGCCTGCAGTACTTTTCTTGCTGTTAACTTGTTCAGTTTTGTTAGTGCCAAGAAGTAAAGAGGGAGTTCTTTTTGTTTTCTGTAGTCAGGAATGCCATTTGTTTTACTGTGCCCAATTCCGCGCCCAAGAATGTCCTTGTTTGGGATGGTATCAGCCTTGACTTTTGTAAATTGACTGTGTATCCCAGTGCTTGTAGCAAGTAAATGACCCTTTGTAAATCTGTTGTCAGCTTGCTTTTGTTGTCCCCTTGTAGCAGGCAGTCGTCCAGGTATGGGTAAATTTGAATTCCTGTAGTCTGCAATGGGTGATTACTGATGCCAGGCATTTTGTGAATACTCTGGGCAGTAGATAAGCCAAAGGGCAATGCTGAGAATTGATAGTGCTCTGATCCTGCAAGAAATCTGAGGTATCTTCTGCAGATTGGTCGAATGGGGACGTGCAGGTATGCCTCCTTGAGATCTAGAGTTACCAGCCAAGACTCCTTGCCCAGCATGGGAAGAAGTTGCTGTAGGGTCAGCATTTTGAATTTTGGGACAATGATGTATGTATTTAAGGTGGACAGGTCGAGAATTGGTCTCCAACTTTTTCCTTTCTTGGAACTAGGAATAGTCTGGAGTAGAACCCCTTTCCTTGCTCTGCTGTTGGCACTCTTTCCACAGCTCTCATGTTTGCTAACTCCATTATCTGTTGTAGTGCCTCTGTTTTTGATTTGGAGGTAGATTTGGCATTCCTCTTTTGACTGGTAAAGTGTGGAAGTGAAACCGGTAACCTTGATCTATGGTTTGTAAAATCCACTTGTCTTTTGTTATGTAGTGCCAGTTCTTTGAAAATAAGGTTAACTTTCCGCCTAGAGGAGCTGCTATTTGTTCCCTGGTAGGCGGATTTAGGGTTAAGTCACTGTGGTTGTGCTGATGTAGTGGCAGTGGTTGTGTCTGTGCCTCTGTTGTTACCTTGCCACTGTCGTCCTCTGTAGGCACCTCCTCTGGATTGGTTTCTGCCTCTGGAACGCCTATTCCTGCCCCTTTGAAATTTTGTGGAGTCAGGAAAGGACCAATTTTGGCAGGCCAGTTCCTGCTAAACCTTGGGGTTGAACCTGCAAGAAATCTTTAACCGCTTGAACAGATTTTGCCTTTCCTTCCATTTTCTTCATAACCTGCTGGGCAGCTGTACCAAACAACCTTGTCTTATCCATAGGAGCATCTAGCAACTTAGCTTTAACATGATCCGTAAAGCTTGCTCCTTTAGCCATGCATGCCTTCTTATCACTGTGCCAGTCATGGCTGATCTAAATGAAGCCTCCAGTGCATCATAGCCACATTTTAAGGAATGGTTGCTAACCTGTTGTATGTTATTTACCATTTCTAATACATATTTCTTATCAAGAGATTCATCAGTGGTTAGTTTTTAGTTAACTGATCAAGCATAAACTCTTGGTATTGTATCATGTGAAACTGACAGTTTAAAGCTCTAGCTGAGAGAGTAGCTGAAGTGTAGACCTTTTACCCCATCTGTCTAATGACCTTGCTTCCCTTTCAGAAGGAATAGGGTTTTTAGCTATGGTCGCGGCTACTGCCTTGGGACCCTGGGATATAGTTTCGGGGTCTGCAAGTGGGGCCTTGTAAAGGTGGTGATGAGTATCTGGCACCCTGTAAAATCTGTCTGGTTTGGCAGGGGCTGGCGGTAAAGAATCTGGAGCGGAGCAGACATCATTGAAAGCATCATCCACCACAGAGAGAACAGGAGGTATAGCTAAGGGCCTGTGCTGTGGGAGGTGCAGAAAGGTCCTAAGTCTTTTTCTGGAGTCTGAAAAATCCTGTTGCTACCATTGGAACTGCTCTCGCATGGCATGTAAGGTTTCCCCAAAGGAGAATTCTTCTGGTGGGGAAGCAGCTGGAATGGATTCTTCAGCATCAGAATCTTCAAAATTGGAGAAAGGAGCCTCTGGCTGGTCAGTTATGTCTGATTCGTCAGCAGAATCATCAGAGGACACTAGCTCAGGGGGCTCTGCCCTAGGTCTCTTCTCTGGGGGCTGAGAGGCCCTGTCTGGGTGAGATTGAGATCCTCTAATTAATGAAATTAAATCTTCTGCCAAAGTAAGCATTTGAGAACTAGAAGAGGGCCTGGTTGTGGGGGGTTTAACAGGCACTGTCTTAGTAATCTTGGCTGCTTTAGCCCTGGCAAAGGCCTTAATGGACATGGCTGCTGGAGGCCTAGCAGCACCACGTGCTGGGGTAGAGACATCCAAGGGAATGGTGTCTGATAAGTCAGTGGCAACCACCGTAGTGGATAAAATTTCTGAGGCCGATTCAAGAGTGGTAAGCAGGGGCCTCAGTTGTAGAGATAGGTTCAGCTGTACTTTGATCAGTTTTCTCGGTTTCGGCCAAAACCGAGACACTCGCGGTTTGCTTAACCATGGTTTCGGCCGAAACCGCGGACCGCGAGTGTCGGTCTTTATCTTTGCGTTTTTTGACAGATTGGGTAGTCGGAGGATCCGACGGCATAATGTACGCAAAATCAGAACCGAAAAACTGTTCTGCAAACTCCGACCGACGCCTAAGCGTTCGTCGGTTGAAAGAAGCACAGGCCGAACAGGCTGCTACGTCGTGGGCTGGGCCTAAACAAGGCAGACAATAAGAGTGGAAATCTTTATGAGGTATTTGTTTCCCACAGGTTAAACAATTATTAACTTTTTCTGACATCGGCTGAGGCAAGAAAGAGTCCCCAACGGGGTACTTAGCTTTAGAAGTCTTCGAAGTAGTATTCGGTAGAAGTAATCTCTGGATCCGACCGACCGGCACTTGCGAACAGCTTCTGCTTCGGGCGCCACGCGGCAAGAAAGACTGGGGAAAATGGCGTCGGCTGATGCTTTTATACCCGAAGACCAACAGAGATGACGTCGGGTGAAGTGTGACATCAGCCGAAGCCGGACCCGGACTTTGGAATCCGGCCGACTGAAGGGCTGCCTGACGACAGGACAACCCAGTTGTTATGACTGCAGATGCATCCATGAAGGACATCTGTACTATGTTCTTCATGTTTCACTGTTGCAGATATCACCTGTGGGAGGATTCCCAGAGCTGAGGAGAGGGGTGGAAGGATAGGTTGGGGTCCTAGGCATGGGTCAGCAGGCCCTGCAGAACTGCAGAGGTAAACCCTGCCCTAGACTTAGAAAAAAGAGGGAGGTGGTAATGCTTTGTAAAGGTTTGGACAGAGGGCCACATGGCAGATTCCAAGACGTCCCTGGTGGGGACTCCTCTAAGGAAGGCTGTAGAAGTGGAGGCTGCCCTAGTGGAATGGGTACAGATAGACTTGGGGGGGCGGGTTCCCATGTAGTCTGTAGCAGAAATGAATTTAGTGCGATATCCATTTGGAAATGGGCTTCCCCTCTGCCCCGGGGCAAAGCAGACAAGTAGTTGGTCTGTTTTTCTGAATGGTTTACTACTGTCCAGATCGTATTTGAGTTGTCTGTGCATGTCTAGTGAGTGTAAGAATTCCTTCCCCCTTGCTTTGAGGGTTGGGAAAGAAGGTGGGTAGGTGTATGGCCTGGGTAAGGGTCACATCAGATACCATTTTGGGCATAAAGGAGGGGTTAGTCCTCAGGGAGACCCTGTCTGCAAGGAAAATGATGAAGGACTCAACAGCCATGAGAGCCTGAAGTTCGGATACCCTTCTGGCTGAGGTGATAGCTAGTAGGAAGGCAGTCTTCCAGGAGAGGTATTTCAATTCTGTAGAAGCAGCAGGTTTGAAAGGAGGCAACGTTAGTTTTTTCCAGAACATAATTCAGGTCCCAGGGTGGCATGGGAGGCCTTCTGGGAGGTCTGATATTAGAAGCCCCTCTGAGGAATTGCTTAATCAAAGGATGAGAGAAGAAGTGTGGGTCTGAATTGTAATGAGCAGAAATGGTGGAGGCATGGATTTTAATAGAGGTGAAAAAGAGGCCACTATTAAGCAACTTGGCTAGGTAATTCAAGATAAGAGGGATGGGAGGTACTGGCCCCTTTGGACTCGTTCCAGCAGCAGTAGTTTTTCCATTTCCCTATGTGTGATTTTCTGGTACTGAGCCTTCTGGCCTCTGTGATGATGTCTAGGACCTGTTTGCTTAACAGAGACTCCTTGTTAGCTTTTAAGGTATAAGCCATGCTGAAAGATTGACAGTCTAAGTTCTGGGTGCAATATCTTCCCCCTCACCTGGGTCAAGACGGTCTGAGATCAGGGGAAGCTGCTTGGGAGGCTGTAAGGTCAGGCTGCACAGTAAGGGGTACCAATGTTGTCTGGGCCATTCTGGAGGAATGAGGATGGCCTTTGTTCTCTCCTACCTTATTTTGATCAGTACCTTTGGGAATAAGGGGCAGAGGGAGGGAACGTGTACACAAAGAGTGAGTTCCAGGGGAAGGTCAAGGCATCCACCTTCCACGCCAGGAGGTGATACTCCCTAGTACAGAACGTTTGCAGCTGGTGGTTGAGGTGCGAGGTAAAGAAATCCACTTCCGGAGTCCCCTACTTCTGAGTAATTTGCAGAAAGATTTCCCTGTGAAGCTCTCATTCATGGGGGTCCAGTAAGTTTCTGCTTAGGTGATCTGGCAGGGTGGTGTTGACCCCTGGTAGGTATTGGGCAATTAAGTGTAGACCCATGGAAGTGGCTGTAAGCCAAAGGCTCATGGCTAACCTGCACAGGGGGTAAAATTGCCCCCCCCCCGTTTGTTGATATACCACATTACTGTGGTGTCTGTTTTTATAAGGAATACCCCTGGCCTGAGATGGGGTTAGAAAGATGTCAGAGCCTTTTGTACTGCCATCATTTCTTTCTGACTGATGTGCAAGAGAAGTTGCTGGACTTCCCAATGACCTTGGGTGCACCTGCCTGTTAGGTGTGCGCCCAAGCAATGTCTGAGGTGTTGGGGGGTGATGACCTGGCTGGAAGGGCGGAGGATGAAGGGAAGACCCTTGTTCCTGGCACAGGCCTCCGCCCAACAGAGAATCTCGGCCCTTATAATGGGATCAGAGTGAGAGAGGTCTTCAGGGACTGAGTGCTGGCACCAAAGGTTCTTTAAATACCACTGAAGTTTTCTCATGTGAAGCCTGGCCAGAGAAATGAGAAGGATGCAAGACACCATGTACCCCAGGCCTTGCAGGAATTTCCTCGCAGTAAGTTGACTTCTGGAAGCCAGCTGGGTAAAGTAGAGAGGCAGGAAGCTATGCTTTTCTGGGGATAGGAGGGCCATCTTGGATACTGTGTCTAGCACAGCTCCCAAGAAAATGATCTTCCTGGTGGGGTTTGTCTTTGATTTCATCTCGTTGATGGTGAACCCTAGAGAAGTTAGGAGTGATTTGACAAACAGAAGGTCCTGGAGCAGCTTTTCTTTGCACTCTGCCTTGAATGAGGCAGTCGTCCAGGTAAGGGTAAATCTGTATACTTCTCTGTCTGCAGAATGCTATGGCCGGGGCCAAGCATTTGGTGAATACTCTGGGAGCAGTAGATGAGCCAAAGGGCAACGCAAAGAGCTGAAAGTGTTGCGAGCCTGCTCTGAAGCACAGGAATTTCCTGCAAGATTCCCTGATAGGGATGTGGAGGTAGGCATCTTTTAGGTCCAGGGTCATTAGCCAGGCATTTTTTTGTAAGCATAAGCAGCAGCTGCTGCAAAGGTAGCATTTTGAATCTGGGGACCACCAGGGAAGGTGTTCAGAATGGAGAGATCCAGGATGAGGCGCACCAAGTGCCCTCTTTTCTGGGAACAAGGAATAGTCTGGAATAAAAGCCTTTGCCTGTTTGATCTGAGGGGACAGGTTCTATTGCCCCCTGGGATATGAGAGTTTGGACCTGTTTCAATGCCTCTGCCCACCGATTTGGAGGCAAGTCTGGGTACCCTCTTGGAATTGGGAGTTCGCTGAAAGAGAATTTGTATCCCTGAAAAATTATCTTTAAGACCCAGTGGTCCTCTATTACAGAAAGCCAATTGTCTTTGAAGAAGGAGAGCCTTCCTCCTAGTTTTTGATGAGTGAAGGGAGGACAGAGAGGGGAGGGGGGAGTCATTGCGTTTGTCGAAGAAGACGGACTTGGAGATGGAAGGGGTCCATTGTTTGCTTCTCTGCTGGCCCTGGGATAGGGGCCTGGATGGTCTGTCCCTGCCGGGCTTAATCTGGCCCTGTCTGCTAGGTGCAGGAAGCCCAGTGCTTAGAGGGAAAGTTCCTGCTGAATCTGGGAGGTTGAACCCGAAAGAAATCTTTCACCGTTTGCATAGATTTTGCTTTGTCTTCCATCTTTTTAAGCACCTCTTCTGCTTTTTTCCCCAAACAAGCGCTCCTTATCTAGGGGTGCATCAATAAGTTTAGACTTGACACGATCAGGGAGAGGTTGTTCCTTCTGCCATGCATGCCTCCTAATAACAGAGCCTGTCACTACTGCCCTGCTAGAGGCTTCTAGGGTGTCATATCCACATTGTAATGAGTGTTTGGCCCCTTGACAAGCAGAGTGCAGTAAATCTGCTAACTCTTTTGAATTGGCACAGTCAGGAAAGGTAGCAATTTTCTGTTTTAATAGTTCCAAAGTGTGTTGTTGATATTCTAACATATAGAACTGACAACTGAGTGCTCTATAGCTAAGGTTGCAGAGGTGAATACTTTTTTACCCCATCTGTCCAGAGCTCTGGAGTCCTTGTCAGAAGGAAGAGGATTCTTGGCAGAACTAGTCTTAGCTCCTTTAGGTCCCTGTGTAATGACCTCTGGGTCTGCAGCAGGATTTCTGTACAGGTAATTGTGAGAATCTGGTACTCTGTTGTACATGTTAGGTTTACTGGGAGCAGGAGGGAGGGTATCAGGGGCTAAGCTGGATTCATGGAAAACATCATCCACCACTTCTAAAATAGGAGGGATAGCTAGGGATCTGTGCTGGGGCAGGTCCAGAAACTTGAAGTCTTTTCTTAGACTGTGGGTAGTCCTGAGATTCCCATTGGAAATGTTCCCTGAGGGAGTGAAGGGTTTCCCCAAAGGAAAGGTCCTCTGGAGGGGAGGCAGAAGGGATGGATTCCTCTGCATCTGAATCCTCATAAGCAGTTAAGGGATGCTGTTTCTCTTCAAAAACTGTATAGTCAGATTCCTCAGAATCCTTTTCTGTCAATTTCTGGAGAAGGGTGCCTCTTCCTTCTAGTAGCTGCGGCCTGACTACCTTGGATACGGGAGATGAGATTGTCCACCATTTTAAGCATTTGTGCTTGGGGTGGTGGAGCAGTAGCAAGATGGTGGCTAGAAGCAGATTTCCTAAGAGTGGCCTGGCTTCTGCGCCTGAGAGAATCCGTTGGTTTGAGAGAAATGGAAGTCGGATGCGAAGATGTCGTTTTTGTCTAGATTCGGTAGTGCGAAAGGCCTCCTCAGAAGCCGGTGCCTGCATCGCGGCTCTGGACCCAACCGAAGCAGAGATAGCCAAAGGCTCAGAAGCCGAAAATTTCTGCAGCATACCGGACTCACACGGTCTCGGTAGAGGCCTGCGTAGATATCGAATCTGGCATCAGGGGCTGCGAAAGCACCTCCTGAATCCCAGAGAACTGACGACCTGCTTAGCGGTAGCATTGTCGGAAGGCTTAGCCTTGTGTGGTCTGTCTCTATCTTTATCTTTACGTTTTTTCGGAATGTCCACAGATTGCTGACTGATGGACGCCATATCGGAATGCGAAGACGGAACAAAAAAATAAGTGTCTACAAAAAGAGCTCTACGGCGAATGGTTCGCGCATTAAAGAGGGCACAGGACTGGCAACGGGGAATGTCATGGTCTGGGCCGAAACAAGTGACCCAGTAAGAATGGAAGTCTTGGTGTGGGATCTGCTTTCCACAGGCGAGACAATTGTTAACTTTTTCAAACATTGGTTAGTGCAAGAAAAAAGGATCCTCAACAGGGTACTTAGCTTTAGATGTTTTCAGATGAAATTCAACTTCTGGTAGCAACCGACTGGCACTCTTGCAAACTGCTTCTGCTATGGGCTCCACAGCAAGAAAGACTGATGTAATGATGTCGGCTGCTTTGCTTTATAGCACTGATGACCTGATGTCAGACTACAGGCAACGGCAGCCAATACAAAAAAAGAAAAACATCGACTCTGGTATTCGGGTCGGCCGAGGGCTACCACAGCAAGGATAACCCACAGGTGATGATGACTGCAACAGTGAAACACGAAGAACATCCTGACTTCCCTCACCGAAACCTCACTCTTCTCCCTTTAATTACTGGTATTTCCTCTCCTTCTCTCCACCATGCTAACTCCCTCTGTTGTGATTTGATTTTTCCCTACTTTAGCCCATCTGTCTCCTTCTATTCTTACCCTGAAGTTAATTCTCCTCACTGCTAAAAATTTTGCATATACATTTATACTTGTGTTGTGTGAACATATTCTACTTTTATTTCTACATTTATACCACGATTCTAAACTACTCTTTACTGTTATTAATTTTAATGTACTACTACTGCTCGACATATTTTGTAGTGTGTGTAACATTTCTTTGTATGTACTTAATGTGGACCTTTTCTCCCCAGGCCTCCACTGAAAATGGGCTAATTCTAGGCCCAGTGGACTTTCCCGGGAAACAAATGCAATAAATAAATAAATAATACATTTTATAAGAGCAACCATCTGTATGGAAGAGTTTCCTCTGTGGCGACCTAACTGTCAGAAATGAGGCTTAAAACCAAGACATAATTTCTGGAAAAATGTGCCTCTTCCTTGTAGAAGTTGCAGCGTGACTACCCCGGATAAGAGAAATGAGATTGTCCACCATTTTAAGCATCTGTGATTGGGTGGTGGAGCAGTAGCAAGATGGTGGCTAGAAGCAGATTTCCTAAGAGTGACCTGGCTTCAGGGCCTGAGAGAATCCACTGGTTTGAGAGAAATGGAAGTCGGATGCGACAATGTTGTTTCTTTGTCTAGATTCGGTAGTGCGAAAGGACACCACAGAAGCCGGTGCCTGCATCGCGGCTCCGGACCCAACCGAAGCAGAGATAGCCAAAGGCTCGGAAGCCGAAGATTTCTGCGGCATGCCGGACTCGCACGGTCTCAGTAGAGGCCTGCGTAGATATCAAATCTGGCATCAGGGGCTGCAAAAGCAACTCACTGAATCCCAGAGAACTGACTACCTGCTTAGTGGTAGCATCGTCGGAAGGCTTAGCCTTGTGTGGTCTGTCTCCATCTTTATGTTTTTTTGGAAAGTCCAAAGATTGTTGACTGTTGGACGCCATATCGGAATGCGAAGACGGAACAAAAAAAATAAGTGTCTACAAAAAGAGCTCTACGGCGAATGATTCTCGCATTAAAGAGGGCACAGGACTGGCAACGGGGAACGTCGTGGTCTGGGCCTAAACAAGTGACCCAGTAAGAATGGAAGTCTTGGTGTGGGATCTGCTTTCCACAGGCGAGACAACTAACTTTTTCAGACATTGGTTAGTGCAAGAAAAAAGGATCCTCAACATGGGTACTTAGTTTTAGACGTTTTCAGCTGAAATTCAACTTCTGGTAGCAACCGACTGGCACTCGTGCGAACTGCTTCTGCTATGGGCTCCACGGCAAGAAAGACTGATGAAATGATGTCAGCTGCTTTGCTTTATAGCACTGACGACCTGACGTCAGACTGCAGGCAACGGCAGCTGATGCAAAAAAAAAAAAACCAAAAAAAACATTGTTGACTGGTATTCGGGTCGGCTGAGGGCTACCACAGCAGGGATAACCCACAGGTGATGATGACTGCAACAGTGAAACACGAAGAACATCCTGACTTCCCTCACCGAAACCTCACTCTTCTCCCTTTAATTACTGGCATTTCCTCTCCTTCTCTCCACCATGCTAACTCCCTCTGCTGTAACTAGATTTTTCCCTACTTTAGCCCATCTGTCTCCTTCTATTCTTACCCTGAAGTTAATTCTCCTCACTGCTAAAAAATTTGCATATACATTTATACTTGTGTTGTCTAAAGATATTCTACTTTTATTTCTACATTTATACCACGATTCTAAACTACTCTTTACTGTTGTTATTAATTTTAATGTAGTACTACTGCTCGACATACTTTGTAGTGTGTGTAACATTGCTTTGTATGTACTTAATGTGGAACTTTTCTCCCCAGGCCTCCACTGAAAATGGGCTAATTCTAGGCCCAGTGGACTTTCCCTGTAAACAAATGCAATAAATAAATAAATAGTACATTTTATAAGGACAACAATCTGTATAGAAGAGAGTTTCTTCTGTGGCGACCTAACTGCCAGAAATGAGGCTTAAAACCAAGCCAACTGCTGCTCCTGCAAAGTCTCACAGCTCTTTCTTCTCAAGGTAGCAAGAAAGTACTGCAATTGTCTTCACTATAGGTAGACAGAGGTTTGTAAAGTTGCCTGGTTGTTGTATCCTAGAAAGGATACAGCCTGTACAGCTAAAGGATACTGCAGCAGTGAGAATGAAGAACATGTTTTCTTTTATTTCCAGAATAGAACGTAGGAAAGAAAAAAGGAGAAACTGCCTCTCTAGCAAATCAACCCTGCCCACTGAAACAGAAACAGAAGACCAGACTTACTTTTTGATTTCTTTTCCAAGTAAACTCCACAGAAAAGGACCAACTCAAAACATGGGCACCATTCTGGGAATTCAGCTCCCTTTCCCGGCTGTGCATTAGACCTTCATCAATTCCCTCCCCAAAACTTGGCAAGAAGGTTTTTCTTTGCCCATGGAGGACAACCCTAGAGCCACTGTGGATGTATCTATCCCTTGGTCCTTAGAGGTTTGTACACTGCAACTTCAGAGGGACTGGGAAAAAAAAGATGAAAGGTTTGAGGAATCAGACCCAGCCATAGTAACCCATCTGCGGTTCAGTCAAAACCATAGCTAGCTTGACATCTAAAGACTCCCTGACAACTTTCTTCTTCTTATAGATGCAGGAAGGAAAACCCACAGAGACTGGTGACTGCTCTGTAGGTTCAGCTGTTAAAGAAGACTCAAAGATGGTTAGCTGAGCCTATACGAATCAGTAAACTCAGTGGCAGATAAAAAGGTGGTTTTAAAGTAAAACAAAAAAAGAAAAAACTGCAAGTCCTGCCTCAACACAATGTTTATACCAGAACATTAGAAAATGTTCAAAATACACATTTAAACACACTTCTGGGGATTCATTAATGGCAGCACTAAGTGTACACCAAGTTTACACTGTTCTGAATGAACAGACAACACAAGCGTAATTCACACTTTCATCTTCCTAATTTTAGTTTTCCTACTGACTTCCTTGCATCCTTAAATATTGAGGAGGGATTCATAAAAAGGTTACTACAAAATGTACACTTACTGTAATCTTTCTGAATGACTACATAGCACAAAACACATGGTAGGGATGTTCCTGAATACTGATTGCGTACCCTTGGTGTACACAGTGTACGTAACGAATATGACCTTACATGTTTCTACAAACATTCACAAAAATACAATCCCCTAGTACAGAACACAACAGTCCAAACAAAATGCATTTCCTTGCATAAATAATATTAGTGTCCCAAAAAACAAAAACACTAGCTTTCCTTAGAAAAATAAAAAAAAATAGTGGAATGCTTTCCCAAAAAGGGGACATGTCTGCCCAACCTTCAAGTTTCACCAGCTGACCATCAGTTCAATTAAGCCTGCATAAGCAGGCCAGTTTGGCAACAAGAAACCTCTGAAGCTTTTGGTGCTCTCACTGCTTTTTATATGGAGGGTTACTCGAGCTCCTGCCTGGAAGAACCCATGGAAGGTTTCCTTTAGCTCTGAAAAGCTGGCCAGTATCCTTGACAAGCTATAAAGTACAGTTTTGTACCTACCATAAATGTAGATGTCCGATAGGTATGCATCTGCAGTCATAACATATGGGTTTGTCCTGCCTCAGGCAGCCCTTCGGTCGGCCGGATTCCAAAGTCTGGGTCTGGCCTCGGCTGATGTCGCACTTCACCCGACGTCATAGCTCCTGGGGTATAAAGGCATCAGCCGACGCCATTTTCCTCAGTGTTTCTTGCCCCAGATGCCAGGTGCCCTCTAGGAAGGCTAAATTTAAATAAAAGTAGAAAATTCCAAACAGTATAAATCAAAAAGTATATATACAGATATACATACAAACAAATACACCATAATAGATTCCCCCAGCTAGCTAAGAAAAAGGGGGGTAAGTACCCTAGGAATACCACAGAGGGGAAGGAGGGTGGGTAATCCTGACTGCAGATGCATACCTATCGGACATCTACATTTATGGTAGGTACAAAACTGTACTATGTCCTTCAAGGATGCATCTGCAGTCATAACATATGGGTAGAATACCATAGCCAAACTGGGGGAGGAGGTACTAAGATAATGATGGTGTAGTTAAGATCCCTTGTAAAACTGCAGTTGCAAAACCTGCTCGGGATCTGGAGTATAATGGAAGATTGTAGTGCTTGGCAAATGTATGCACGGAGCTCCAAGTAGCAGCTTCTAAAATGTCTTTGGTAGCCACTCCTCGTAGGAAAGCTGTAGTGGTGGCTGTAGCTCTTGTGGAGTGAGGCTTGATATTTTCAGGAGTTGTCTTTCCATGAAAAGAGTAGCAGAATCGAATGCAATTTACTATCCATTTTGAAATTGTTTGGAAATTGCTTTTCCTTGCACTCCTGTTGCATATGCTACCAGAAGCTGGTCAGTTTTTCTGTTGGTCTTAGTTCTGTCCAGGTAGTAGCGCAGTTGTCTGTGTACATCCAAGGTGTGCAGTAGTCTTTCCCCCCTGTTCTGCGGGTTAGGGAAGAACGTAGGTAAATGAATAGCTTGGTTCAAGGATACCCTGGATACCACCTTTGGCATGAAAGTAGGATTGGTTCTCAGAGACACTCTATCCTGGTGAAAGATAAGGAAAGGCTGCACTGCCATTAATGCCTGTAACTCGGATACCCTTCTTGCTGAAGTGATTGCTAGAAGGAAGGCAGTTTTCCAAGATAAGAACTGTAAGTCTGCTGATGCTGCTGGTTCAAAAGGGGGAAGTGTTAATTTTTCCAGCACAAAATTGAGATCCCATGCAGGCAGAGGTGGTTTCCTTGGAGGTTTTACATTTTTGATCCCTCATAGAAATTGTCTGAGGAGAGGGTGAGAGAAGATAGGAGGATCCATGTTGTACTCTGCTGAAATTGCTGAAGCATGAATCTTAATAGAAGAATAGGACAGGCCATTGTGGAACAGTTCTGCTAAGTATTCTAGGATGTGTGCTAGGTTTGCCAGTGTGACATTTGTTCCCTTTGATGCACTCCAAATGAGGAATCTCTTCCATTTGGCGGAGTACGTTTTCCTTGTGGAGGGCCTGCGAGCCTCCAGGATAATGTCCTTGACTCTCTGAGATAAAACAGGATGGTTTTGTGTTATGCAATTTTCCAGGCAGTTAGCTGCAGCGTTTTCAAGTTTGGATGCAGGGTCTTGTAGTTGTTCTGCATTAGAAGTAAAGGCCATAGAGGTAGAGGCCATGAGTTCGTCCGAGACATGCTTCTTAGAAGCGGGTACCAATGCTGCCTTGGCCAGTCTGGAGCTATCAGAATTACCTTTGGCTGTTCCTCCCTGATCTTCAGTAGAACTCTGTACATCAATGGGAGAGGTGGAAAGGCAAACTGTCAGGGTCTTCCAGCTGAAAGAAAGGGAGTCCACCCTCCAGGCTTGTGGGTGGTATTCTCTTGAGCAGAATTTCTTCAGTTGGTGGTTGAGTGGGGAGGCGAACAGGTCTATCTCTGGCATTCCCCATTTCCTTGTTATGGTTTTGAACATTCGTGAACATCCGTGGTAGTTCTGCTTAAGCTGTCTGCTAGTGAATTCTCTTTTCCTGGTACGAATCTGGCCTGCAGTTGAATGTTGAGATTCAGGCCTAGGTTCCACAGATCCATTGCCATCCGGCATAGAGGGTAGGAATGCGTGCCTCCCTGTTTGTTGATGTACCACATGACTGTGGTATTGTCCATCCTTATCAGCAGGTGTCCTTGCTGGAGGAATGATTTGAATGCCTCTATTGCATGCTTCACTGCCAGCATCTCCTTTAGATTTATGTGTAGATTCAGCTGGTCTTGGGACCATAGGCCTTGGATACACTTGTCTTCCATGTGTGCCCCCCAGCCTAGGTCTGAGGCGTCCGTGGTGATGGTCTGCCTTGGTTGTGGTTTGCGGAAAGGCAACCCTCTGTTGGTCTGGCAGGCCTGAGCCCACCACAGGAATTCTTTTTTCAGGCATGGAATGATTGGTATCATGGTTTCTAGACTGTGTCTGTGTTGAGACCATACATTCCTTAGGTACCATTGTAATTTTCTCATATGCAGCCTGGCATGTGGGATCAAGATTATGTAGGATGCCATGTAACCCAGGGCCTGCAGGACTTTCCTTGCAGTAAGCTGAGTTTGTCTTGTCAATGCCATGAAGTAGACTGGTAGTTGCTTTTGTTTGTCTTCTGTGAGAAAAGCCATCTGTGTTATTGTGTCCAGTTCTGCACCCAAAAAAGTTATCCTTTGGGATGGCACTAGTCTTGACTTCTGTATGTTGACTGTGTATCCCAGGGCTTGCAGCAGTTGTATGACATAGGCCAAATCCTTTATTATTTTTGTCTTGTTGTCCGCTTGTATTAGGCAGTCGTCCAGGTATGGGTAGATTTGAATTCCCTGAATCCTGCAATGTGCAATTACTGATGCCAGGCATTTCGTGAACACTCTGGGCGCAGTAGATAAGCCAAAGGGCAATGTTGAGAATTGATAATGCTCTGATCCTGCAAGAAATCTGTGGTGTCTTCCGCAATCTGGTCGTATAGGGACGTGCAGGTATGCCTCCTTGAGATCTAGAGTTACCAGCCAGGACTCCTTGCCCAACATGGGAAGAAGTTGCTGTAGGGTCAGCATCTTGAATTTTGGTACAATGAGATATGTGTTCAGTGCGGACAAGTCGAGAATAGGCCTCCATTGAGTTTCTTTTCTTGGTACAAGGAATAGTCTGGAGTAAAATCCTTGGCCTTGTTCCATTAATGGTACTTTTTCTATTGCTCTCATCCTTAGTAAGTTGATGATTTGTTTTAGAGCCTCTGATTTCTGGCTTGGTGGAAGGTTTGGCATTCCTCTCTTTTTTGGTAAAGTGTGGAAGTGAAACCTGTAGCCTTTGTCTATTGTTTGCAAAGTCCATTTGTCTCCTGTAATGCAATGCCAGTTTTTTGAAAATAAAGCTAGCTTTCCGCCCAAGGGTGCTTCCAGTTGTTCCCTGGTAGGCGGAATTAGAGCCAAGTCATTGCGTCTGTCCTGTGGAAGTGGGTTGCAGTCGTAGCTGTGGCGGTACTCCTCTGGTTGGCAGGTTGCCACTGACGACCCCTGTAGGCACCCCTTGATTGTCCTCTGCCTCTTGGGTGTCTATTTCTGCCTGTGTGTGCTCTGGAGGTGTCTGGAAAGACCAATTCTTGGAAGGCCAATTTCTGCTAAACCTCGGAGGTTGGACCTGCAGAAAATCCTTGACTGTTTGCACAGATTTTGCTTTTTTTTCCACTTTCTTTAGAACCTCCTGTGCAGGGGAGCCAAATAAACTTTGTTTCTCCATAGGGGCATCTAGGAGTTTAGACTTAACATGGTCTGGCAAGGATTGCTCTTTTAGCCAGGCATGCCTTCGAATCACTGCTCCAGTCATAGCTGATCTAAATGAAGCCTCCAGTGCATCATAGCCACATTTTAAGAAGTGATTACTGACTTGCTGAGAGTTGTGTACCAAATCCTGAAGGGACTTACGGTCTAAAGGTTCAGGAGAGGCAAGCTTTTTATTCAGCTGATCTAACAAAAATTCCTGGTATTGTATCATGTGGAATTGACAGTTTAAAGCCCTGGCAGAAAGAGTAGCAGATGTATAAACCTTTTTACCCCATCTTTCTAATGCTCTTGATTCTCTTTCAGAGGGTAGGGGGTTTTTGGCAGAGGCAGCTGCAACACGCTTAGGGCCCTGAGAAATGGTTTCTGGGTCTGCAGCATGGGCCTTATACAAGTGGAAGTGAGAATCCGGGACCCTGTAGTATCTGTCAGGTTTGGCAGGGGCCGGAGGAAGAGAGTCGGGGCAAAACTGGCATCATTGTATGCATCAACAACTGATAGTACAGGTGGAATGGCTAAAGGCCTATGCTGTGGTAAGTGTAAAAAAGTCCTTAGCCTTTTCCTAGAATCAGAAAAATCCTGACCCTGCCATTGGAAGTGTTCCCTCATTGAGTGAAGAGTTTCCCCAAATGAAAATTCTTCTGGGGGGGAGGCAGAAGGAATGGAGTCTTCTGCATCCGAATCCTCATATGGTGAGTATGGTCCTTCCTGATGGTCTGATAAATCTGATCCATCCGAGGAGTAGTCAGAGGAGAGAGGTTCAGGGGGTTCAGTCCTGGGCCTTTTTTCAGGAGGGGGTTGTGAGGCCCTGTCTGGGTGAGGTTGGGATCCCCTGATCAGAGAAATAAGGTCCTCAGCAAGGCTGAGAATCTGAGAACTAGAGGAAGGTTTGTGAGAGGGAGCTTTTGTAGGTAAGGCCTTGGAAAGTTTAGCTGCTTTAGCCCTGGAGAAGGCCTTAATAGACATAGAAGCAGGGGGTCTAGCTGCCCCACGTGCAGGAGTAGAGATGTCCAACGGGATGGTGTCGGACAAGTCTTGTGTGCCTGCTTCTTCGGTGGGAATTTCTGTAGCCGACTCAGCCGGGGCCTCTGAGGCCTCGGTTGTCGGAGGCATGCTTTCGGCCGAAGGAAGAACCGAGGACTCTGTTTCAGCCGAAACCGAGACACTCACGGTAGGCCTAACTGTGGTTTCAGCCGAAACCGTAGGTCGCGAGTGTCGGTCCTTTTCCTTGCGTTTTTTGACTAAATGTGAAGTCGGAGTCTCCGACGGCATTTTATATGCAAAAGCGGGACCAAAAAACTCCAGCAAACTCCGACCGACGTCTAAGTGTCCGTCGGTTGAAGGAGGCATAGGCTAAACAAGCTGAAACATCGTGGTCTGGGCCTAAGCAAGGAAGGCAGTAAGAGTGGAAATCCTTATGAGGTATTTGTTTCCCACAAGTTAAACAATTATTTACTTTGTCTGACATCGGCTGAGGCAAGAAAGAGTCCCCAACGGGGTACTTAGCTTTTTTAGAAGTCTTCGGTAGCTGAATTCTCTGGATCTGACTGACCAGCACTTGTGAACAGCTTCTGCTTCGGGCACCGCGCGGCAAGAAAGACTGAGGAAAATGGTGTCGGCTGATGCCTTTATACCCCAGGAGCTATGACGTCGGGTGAAGTGCGACATCAGCAGAGGCCAGACCCAGACTTTGGAATTCGGCCGACCGAAGGGCTGCCTGAGGCATCACAACCCATATGTTATGACTGCAGATGCATCCTTGAAGGACATCCTGAATAGCTTAGGTTACTGCAACAGTGATCTAATGTTACATCAAATGATACATGGTCAAATACTCCAGTATCGTAGCTGTGAAAGTCTGCTAACTGTGAAATCCTGTCCAAGTTGCTGAATTAATTCTGATTTAGGTAATAGTAATAAGAGTAGTTGTGTAAAATCTTACCATAACCACAGATGTCCTTCTCTTCCATGTTGCATTATTTTTGTTGTGGGATTTCCTGCCCTCAGACGACTCGTACGTCGGCTCCTATACAAAAAGCTTCAGCTTGGCTGTTGCAGCTGCGTGGTACGTTGCACATAAGGCAATAAACCAGGGGCCTTAAATGTGATGTCTGCATGCACAATCCTCAGAATTTGAAGCAAAGCAGGTAGAGTAGAAGGCCCAGCAGGAGGAGGTGCCAGTGGTGTCAGGTATGGGACCCTAGGATCCTTCTGTAGTACTGATAGGTCCAGGGTGAAAGGTGTATGATATTAGGACCTAGGGACAAGCTGGGATGAAAAAGGAGAATGATGAGGGGGGTTTTGATGGGTGGGAAGGAATACTGCAACATGGAAGAGAAGGACATCTATGGTTAGGATCAGATTTTACACAACTATTCTATGTCCTTCTATTCCTATGTTGCAGTATTCTTGTTGTGGGAGAATACCACAGCTTAGGTGGATGAAAGGGTGGCGGATACAAAAGAAGATTCTACAAAGCCCCGTAGGATTGCCCTGGCGAATCCTGCACGTGCTCTGGAGACCTGGTTTAGCTTGTAGTGTTTGGTGAAAGTGTGGATAGTGGACCATGTAGCTGCTTCCATAACGGAAGCCTTGTCCAGACCTTTTAGGAAAGCCTTGGAGGCAGCCACTGCCCTGGTGGAATGGGCTTTTACTCCCACTAGGGGATTTTTCCCATCGTGGGAGTGGCAAAGACAGATGGCTTTCCTGATCCAAGACATGATGGTTTGTTTGGAGACTGCCTTGCCCAATGCTCTGGGATGGAAGGAAACAAAGAGTTGTTTTGATTTCCTAATGAATTTCGTTTTGTCCAGATAAAATCTCAGTTGTCTGTGTGCATCCAGGGAGTGAAGTATCCTCTCCCCTTCATTGGTGGGAGACAGAAAAAAAGGTGGTAAGGTGGATAGATTGGTTTAATGACAAATTCCTGACCACCTTGGGCATAAAGGAGGGGTTAGTTCTCAGGGTTACCCTGCATTTGTGGAATGTAGTATAGGGGGCAAGCCATTAAGGCTTGTAGCTCTGAAACCCTTCTGGCTGAGGTGATAGCCACTAGTAGACTGTTTTCAATGTACACATCTGAAGGGAAGCTGTCCAAGCAGGTTTGAATGGGTGTTGGATAAGCTTTTCCAGGATGACGTTAAGGTCCCAGGGCAGAGGGATAGGCTGTTTTGGAGGTCTAATGTGTAACATCCCTCTAAGGAAGAGTTTTACATCGAGCCTGGCTAGCAAGGGAGGGTCTAGAGGCAAGCAGGCTGATATTGCGGAAAGGTGTACTTTCACTGAAGAATAGGAATGTCCACTTTTTATCAGTTGACACACATAAGAAATGGGGGGGGGGGGTCAGCAATGCAAGGGTCCCTTCCCTTGTCTAGCCACCATTTAGTAAATCATTCCCATTTAGCTAGGTATGATTTTCTTGTTAATGGTTTCCTGGCCTCCCTCAGGAATGAAAGCATGTCCTCTAAGTAGCAGTGTCTGAATGGAATCAAAAGGTTATCACCCACAGTGTCAGGGACAACATCTGCAAGTGTGAGTGGATGAGAGTTCCCTTTTCTTGTGTCAGGAGATCCACCCTGAAGGGTAACTTGTAGTGATGGTCCTTGGCTAGATGTGAAGTGAAGTAGAGGGAACCAGTGCTGCCTTGGCCAGTAGGGAGTCACTAACAAGATTTTTGGTTTGTCTCTCCTGATTTTCAGGAAGACTTTCTGAATCAGTGGGGGGGGGGGGGGAGGGGGGGGCATAAAGAAACTTCCACTCCCAGGAGATGTTGAAAGCTTCTACTCTCCAGGCTAGAGGGGAGTAGGTCTTTGAGCAGAAAGTCTGCAGCTGCCTGTTCTGGGGTGATGCAAATTTGAGGAATGCCCCACCGGGGCAATACCTAAGACGATGGTCCTGTCCAGCATCCATTCGTGCTGTGGAGAGGATGTCCTGCTTAGAAGACCTGCTTGCTTGTTGTCCTGCGAGGGAATGTAGGTTGCCTGCAGGGACAAGTTGCGGCGAGAGGCTAGATCCCATATCAGCAGGGTTAGTCTGCACAGCTGATATGCTTTTGTCTCTCCCTGTTTGTTGAGGTACCACATTACAGTGGTGTTGTCTGTTACTATTTGAAGAACCCCTGGTAGAAGCAGAGGGGTAAAGGTTTTTAGAGCTAAGAAGACTGCTGTCATTTCCCTCACATTGATGTGTTTGGCCCTCATGGAAGGATGATAGGTTGCTTGAACCCTGTAAGATGCCATTCTGTCTCTTCACCCTGAATCTGAGGCATCTGTATGCATTACCTGGGGTGGGCTGGAGTGGAAGCCCCAGGTTGGGCTGTACTTGTTGGATCCATCAGCTGATGTCTTTCTTTAGATGGGGAAGGAGGGGGATTACTTACTCCAAGTGATTCTGGTGCTGGGACCAAATGTTTTTGATGTGCCACTGTAGCTTGTGCATTCCACGGTGGTGCAGCGGCAGCACTGTTGCCTCACAGCAAGAGGCTCTCCCATTCGATTCTCGGCTTGGGTTGGGAGTGCCTTCTGTGTGGAGTCTGCATGTCCTCCCCGCGGTCGAGTGGGTGTTCGAAAGACATGCGTTGAATGGGCGTGCCTTCATTGAAGGTTGAGCATCAGGCTGGCAACTCGACACCATAAAAAAAAACAACTGCCAATCATTAGCGGACCGGAGTTCCGCTGTGGCAACCCCTAACCGGGAAAAGCCGAACGACAAACAACAACTGTAGCTTGCGCATATGCATTCTGGGAGCATAGGGATGGTTGCTGCCATTAAGCCCCGGAGTCGAAGGAATTGCCTTGCAGTTATTACCTGTGTCTGTAGCAGCTCTTTGAAGTGGGAGGTCAGGGATAGGACCTTGTCTTGTGGAAGAAAGGCCTTCATTCTATTTGTTCATATTCTGCAACCCAGAAAAATCTTGTCCTGGTCTTGGTTCAAGGAGGACTTTGGAAGGTTGAGGGTGAACCCTAGATTTTGCAGAATGGACATGGTGAAGTGCAGATGATTTGAGAGGGTATCTTTGGACTCCGCCAGTATTAGGATGTCATCCAGACAGGAGTAAATCTCAATTCCCTGAGTTCTGCAGAAGGCAATGGCCGGGGCCAGGCATTTTGTGAACACTTGTGGGGTAGTAGACAATACAAAGGGCAAAGAAGTAAACTGGAAATGAGAGAAGGGCCCAGAGAAATGCAGAAATCGTCTGTGGGAAGTTTTGATGGGTATGTGTAAGTAGGCCTCCTTTATGTCCAAGGTGCCCATGAAGGCGCTGGCTGGTATGAGAGGAAGCAGAGTTGGGAGTGGTAAAGATTTAAGAAGGAGAGATCCAAGATGGGTCGCAATGGGCTGGCTTTCTTGGGAACCAGGAAGAGACAGGAGAAGAAACCTTTTCATTCCTGCCTTTAGGGGACAGGTTCTATAGTACCCAGCTTCAAAAGGTTTGTCAGAACCTGTGGAAGGAGATGCTGTTGGTTTCTGGGAAGGAAAAGGATGCCTCTCATGGGAGATTTTCCTTTCCAGGAGAGGAAATATCCTTTTTGTATAATGGATAATACCCATTTGTCCGTGGTCATGGTTTCCCAAAAGGGGAGGCAGTGGAAAGGCATGCTGAGAGTGGTAGGAGGGTAAGGCAGTCACGCATTGTTGGAGCCTCCACTGTCCTGAAAAGGTTGTCTAGGTTGAGGATGTGGGGCAGCAGGTCTGGAAGTGGTGGGTCTTCGTACACCTCTTCTAGATCTGGAAGAGGAAGTACCTGCCTGGGCTGGGTTTCTCCTTACAAAGGTGGTTTTAGCTGGATAGTTTCTGTAGTACTTGAGAATGGGGGATACCAATAAATATTTTATGTCCTGCAATTCTTTACTTTTTTTCTTGCAGATTCTTAAAAAGATCTGCAGATTGTTTTCCAAAAAGGAAATTGTGGTCCAGGGGGGCATCCAAGATCTCTGACAAAGTTTTCTGGGAGATTTTGAAGTCAAGGAGTATCTCCTGAGAACTGAAGCAGAAGCTGCAGAGCAAGCAGATGCTTCAGCAGCATCATAGCTGCATCTAATCAAGTGTCTGGTTACTTGTGTAGCCAGAGAAAGTTTGGAGGAGATGTCAGCCTTAATGGGCCAAGTCAGGGATAGTAGCCAGCATGGAAGAGGCTTGAGAGACCAAGTCTAGAGCATATTTAGTCATATGCATCTGACAGTTAATGGCTCTGAAAACCAAAGTGGAGGAGGTGTAGACCTTCTTACCAATCATAGCCATAGATTTGCTGTCTTTATCTGTGGGTAGGAGTGAGGTGGATGGAAGGAGTCTAGATTGTTTATCAGGATAGGTGGCAATCACTGCTGGATCTGCTAAGGGAGATTTTACTAGGAATTTCTGCTCATCAGGCATCTTGTAAAAGCGATCTGGTCGCTTGGGGGCAGGTAGCTGAGAGTCTGGATTCCTTAAATCTTTAAAGGTATTCAGGCAGAACTGGTAGAACAGCAGAAGGGAAGGGGGATTCTACTTGAAGCAGCTCAAAATACCTCTTCTGGGTATCAGACATTTGTGAGGTATCCCATATGAAGTAGCCTTTCATTCTGGTGACAGTCTCACCAAATGTTATATCCTCAGGGGGTGAATCTCCCTCTATAGAGTCTTCATCAGGAAGATAATACTCCGGGGGTGAAGCAATTTGGGAGGTGTAAGATACTGAGTCCTTAGAGGAGGAAAAGAATGCATCATGCTCTTTTTGCTAACCTGAGATGTCGCGGGGGGGGTGACTGAAGCAGGTGGAGGGCTGAGCAAAGCTACAGCAGTGGAGGATTAGGCTAAAGGCCTGCATCAGGGAAGAAATGATGGACTGCCAGTCAGGTAGGCCTCCTGCAGTGGCAGAGGCATGCTTGGTTTTCTGTTTCTTTTTTGCTGGGGTAGATGTTGGAGCAGGCCTGGAATCGGGTCTGGTAGGAACCATATCCAAAGGCAGGATCCCAGTCAGAGGCTATATAGATTATGGTTCCCCCTCGACCTCGATGGTAGTCGGGGTCTCTGTTGGCTACGGGGATGTCCAGGTCGTTGGATGAGCAATGGTTTCCACAAAGGTAGTGGTCGAAATCAACGGATCTGCCGGGCATCCCTCAGCTATTAAATCGGCAGTTGGCGGAGCATCCGGTAATGGAGCGGCAGACGAAGAAGGCCTAGGAAACTTGGCCTTCTTATGCGGAGGTTCTGACCTGACCTCCGAGGTGGGATCCATCCTTAGAGCTAACCGCTTAAAGAGCTGGTTTTCTAAATAGAGGTCAACCGCGGCCAGATGGCTGCCTAGGGTCTTCGGCACAAACGATTGACAAATGGAGCAAGTGGTTTGGACGTGCTCCCAGCCTAAGCAAATAACAAACTGATCATGGGAGTCTTTATGGGGTATCTGGCACCCGCATTGGCATTTACCCTTTTTACCTGACATTGGCTATAAACAGATATAACAAACCAAGCCTAAGCAAAGACGATCAGATATGAAGAAAAAAAAAGGGGTTACGTAGCTTTATTGAAACATCTGATGTGAAGGAGTGAACACAATGCATCTGTCATCTGCGGCTGAAAAGTTCTGTGGATTGTGTGTGCAGACGTCACATTTAAGGCCCCTGATTTATGGCCTTACGTGTGACATCCCATGCAGCTGCAACAGCCAAGCTGAAGCTTTTGTATAGGAGTCGACGTACGAGTTGCCTGAGGGCAGGAAATCCCACAACAAGAATACTGCAACATAGGAATAGAAGGACATAAGTGCGTTCCATGAAAGCAATTTTCTATTCACCAAATAAGCCGTTTCAAGGGGAGATAAAGTGTACTTCTCTAACAAAGTTCAAATCCCAAGTGAGAGAAACAAGTCCTCTTGGTGAACTTAAGAACTACTTTTAGAAAGGAGTAAGGGAGAGATTTCTGCTTCTGTCTGTGGAAAGATGGCAGAACAAAATGAACTACAACTAAACAATTAAGAAACTAAATTTAAAAAAGAAGTTTAAATAGTCCAAAATAGTTGATACAAACCAAGGAAATTAGTTTAGAGTGTGTGACTCAATCTCCTCCAATTATACACGTAAAACTTTTTTTCTATTTGGTCTTCTTGCTTTCTTTAACACATTCACAACATAGGTGAAAAAAAAGAGATGCTTTTAGGAAATAAAATTCTACCTTCCAAGCTGGAAGATTAAGTTTTAATACTGGGATGTTATACAAAGTTTTGTTGTGTCAATAAGGACATGTGCCAATACAAGGGCCATGATGTAAGTGTGATCATGTTATTAACAGAAAATATTGTGGATGACAGACAAGATGGAATTGTTAGGGTTAAACTGCTCTTATCTTGTTTTGCTCTGATTAGTACCCTTTGAAGTGGAAGAAATGGTAGGAAAACACACATTAAAGTCACAGTTCAGTGAAGGGAGGAATAACCTAGCTTTGTTAACTACCACCATGTGAGAAATGACAGCCAAATCTCATCAGTCTACATGGATTCAGTTTTAATTCACTGCTCAAGTCATTTTCCTGCTTACTGACTTTGTAAACCTGGAATATAAACGGTCAAATACTTAAGTACTGCAAAGCCCATTCACACATCCAAAGATCTATCTACATAGTTGGAAGGACCTAGTTCCTTTGTGTCCATTTATATACCACAGCACTGAAGTGCTGTCTGGAATGACTTTAAAATGTCCAACATGGGAAAAAAATGTCCTGAAGGGCTGTCATAGCCTTGTAAACTATTTTTCTAATCTCTAACCTCTTAACTTGCAAGCACTGAAAATAGGAACAAAGGTCTTTTGAAAAATAGGAAAATCCAGCTAAAAATATGGACATCTGATTAGCATAAAATGTGGATATTGAACAGCTTCCAGTAAAAATGTGGGATACTATTCTGAAACGTGTTTAAAAAACGTGTGACAAAAATTATGGAAAAATATAAGTACATTATCAAAGACTTTAAAATCCATAGACTTTAATGAACTACACTGCAAAATTTTAACAGTGCCATTTACCTTTTCTTTAGAAAACGGGAGTTTTAAAACATGTGTTCTTTTTCTTTAAATTATTGTTGCCTCTAGTTAAGTTGGTCACGTAGTGTGGTTTTCTGTGTACAAGAGAGCGCCAAAAATCACATGGAATGAGGAGTATGCCAAAAAAATATGTGAAGGGGTAAAGCAAGCCTGAAAATAGAGGCATATCTCCAAAAAATGGGGACATCCTAAATCATGCCTGAAGATATGAATGTTCTTCAAAATTAGGGTTACTTGAAAGGTCTGCTCTAGGATGAGGAGCGGCAATCCTTGGACAGAATACTAAAACTGGCACCCAAGGCATCTGTAAAGTAAGTCATTAGACACTAAACTCCAGTAATTGGAAGGAAGGCCATTCCAACAGATAAAAGACAAGTCTGTCATATCTGCCCACCTTAAGAATTCTGTTTTCTGATTTCTAAGATGCCAAGCTAGCTTTCTTACACGGGACCCTGCATGAGGCATAGTGAGAATGCAAAACATGAAGCACTGAGCTGAATTAAAAAACAAAACGCACAAAAAAAAAAAAAACCCACGATCCGGCTGTGATAGTTTGTTACTGACTGAATTCTGTCGGACAGTTTTGATTTAAATGAAAACTGCCTCCAGAAACTTTATTGATGTTGACAGAGTCAGAGATAAGTTCTTGGAACTTAATGGTTTGTCTAGCAAGTGGAATGATACAATGGTCAGATTTGTGTTGTCTAAGCAATTCGACAGTCTTTCTAACTATAAAACAACTGTCTACATAAGGGGAATGGTCCCATTTCTTTTCTAAGACGTGCAAACAAAGGAGCAAGTTATCTGATACATACCACAGGATAAAGATTGTTCAGAAGGTAGAGATAGAACCGAATGATGCAAGCTATCTGAACTATAGAAAACTTCTAAAATCTGGGATAACTTCTGTGAGATGGTCTCCAGGAGATGTGAAAACAGGCATCTTTTTATTTACCCCTGCCATGCAAGTCTGTTATTTGTAGTCACCAAACCATACACAGTCTTCAAAGTATGCTTAGATCCTTGAGGCAGATTAGATAAATTAAATACAGAAATGGTGCTGAGATCTTGTCCATCTGTGAAAAGAAGTCTACAGTAAAACATAGTTATCTGACATGATGATATGCCGTTGATTGCCCTTCTTGTTAATGATGACGATGATGATGATGATGATGCACCAACTCAAAAGCCTGTGCTTAATACAGATGCGTCTGTGTTACAAACTGAATTTGTGGTTTCTGAACAAACTTTAATGCATGACACTGCTGTGCTATTTATAAAAGTATTAATCTCTAGTTATATGTCCTGTCATGCAGAAAAATGACTGAGGTTTGCTATCATGAGGACAGGGTAAAAAGGAGGCTGCAGTCACTTGGAAGACTTCTGGTAGTATCTACCTTTTCCTGCTGAATATGAGTTGTAAATGGCTGGTTTATCTCTGTATGTATCTGTTGAACAAACTGGTGAGGTAGAGTTCTTTTACTATTTTTTTAATTTGTAGAACAGTTCTTTTGAAAGTGCCGCCATGCAAGTAAACTTACCATAAACAGTAGATGTACAAATGATAACTGCTACAGTAGCCTTAGCTATAGCTTACAATGCTAAAGCGGCACCTTCACACACCCAAACTATTACTCAGCTCAATCTGAGCTGTAGAAAGAGTAGTATGGTACCAAGCACTTCAGACCTTGCTTAATAGCTGAGACCGAGGGAGGCTAGAGCCCTGAAAAGGTATATACTGTGAAAACTAAAGTTTGAAGTCCTCACTCCAGCAACAAAAACATACAGAAAATAAGAATGATGGAGGGAAGGAGCAGCTACTGCAGCAACAATCATTCAAACAACTACTGCTATGGCAAGCTTACTTACACATCTGTACTACGTTAATCATATTGATCACTGTTGCAGTAACTTTAGTTATATGGATAGACTACCATGGTTTATACTGCCTGGGAGGAAGGATAAGGGTCCAGAAGCCCCTGGAAAATGGTCCTAACAAAACCGGTCTTAGACCTGGAGAAGGAATCTAATTTATAGTGCTTTGTAAAGGTATGTACAGAGGACCAATTTGCTGCTTCTAGAATATTTCTAGATTCCAACCCTTTCTACAAAGCCACACATTAAGCCAAGGCCCTAGTAGAATGACCCTTGACCTTGCCTGGAATTGCCTTGTTGTGGTGGGTATAACAAAAGATAATGGCTTGAGACAAAACGTTCTGAAATAGCCTGCTTTAACATAGGTTTTTCTTTTTTCTTACTTTCATAAGATATGAACAACTGATCACAGTTGCTAAAATATTCAGTTTTGTCACCGTCAAGCTAGTACATGAGCTCCCTCTGGACATCCAAGGTACAGAATATCTATTTTCCCTGCACTTTTTATGTTTGGGAAAGAATTATGGGAGATTGAGAGCTTGGCTCAAAGTAAACTAGAATACCACTTTAGGCATAAATGAAGGATTGGTTCTTAAGGAAAACCTATCTTCTGGCAACTAACTGATGTGAATGAAGGCAAAAAGATCTATTTGAGGTGTTCCCCACAGCTGGATCAATGTCTGGAAGACCCTCTGATTCATTTACATTCATGATTGTCTGTCTAGGCCCTGCTCAGCTTCTCTGTCACAAAAATATGCCCTGGCTGTATATAAGATGCCTGTACAGTGAGACTGCTGAAAAGCTATACCTCAGGCTACCACTGCTAGTCAGCAGAGACAGTAGGATTTGGTTATCCCGTTTACATATCACATCACTGTTGTATTGTCTGCAAACATTTCTATAATAGCCCTGGGGACCAATGAGTGAGTGAGTCTGTTGACAGTACTTATAACTGCCATTTGTTTTAAGCGTGTGTTTTGGTCTGTCTTTTCGCTTCCAAAAACCTTGCACTTTTGTTTCCGCAGTCACTGCTCCCCAAGCCAAGTTTGAGGAGTCTGTTGGAACTGAAAATGGCAGACATAGATTGTGACAAAACTGGCCTCCTGATCAAATAATCTCCCTTTTCACAAACCCCAAAACTGGAATCTGGAATGCCAGGGAATGTTGATGATGGGAACACACAGATTTTAGGTAGAACTGAATTTTCCTCATGTTGCATTTTGCCAGATGAATCACAAGAATCAGAGTCAAAGAGACTCCGAATTCGGAGAATTCCCCCAGGCTGAGACTTCAGTCTTGAGTGGAAAAACAATCTAGACAGAGATCTGTTTTTTCTATGGAAGAAAAACTCTTTGATCTGAAGTATCTAGGAGACCCTGGAAAACAATTATGAGAGGAGATTAACAAGACCTTTGTATGTTCTCCTGGAACTCCAGTCTATGTAGGATATCCCTCATCCACGTGAGATATTCCTAAAACTTTGAAAGAGACTGCAAACATACAAGAGTTGTCTAAGGAAATGTAAATACCTTGCAATCTGCAGTTGGCTATCACTAGAGCTAGAAACTTTCTATATATCCTTGGAGCAATGGATAGACCAAAAATAGTGTAGAGAACTGATGAGTGTGATCCACACACAAAAATATTTAACATTTAAAATGTGTTCTATAGGAATATGGTTAGCATCTTTTAAATCTAAGTCCACCAGAAAACTCAAATGGGGAATGACAAGTATTCACATTGTGAAGGGTGAAGAGATAACATTTTTAACTTAGGCACCATCACAAACTGGGTTAAAAAAAGATCCAGAATTGATCTATACGAATCTTCTTTCTTTACTGATGTGGAGGAACTGCTTATATCACGCCAGTCAGGAGGTGCTGAAGGTCAAGAGGGATGAGAGGAGTTTGATATGGCAGATAAGGGAGAATCCACTGAAAAGGAGAGAGAGACTTCCACTGCCACCTGTAACTTAGATTAATTACATTCAGAACCCGTCTGAAACTACTTGTTGCCAAACAGAGAAATGGAGGCTCAGACTTTCTGAAAGGATTACAGGTTTGCCAGGGTGGGAATGGGAAAGGAAGTTTTGTAGGTAGTCATTCAGACTTCTTAAACTGCCCTTTGTTTTTTTATGGGGGGGGGGTCCTCCTTTCTTTTTGGAACATACTAGCCACTGCTTTTTAAACATCTACTTATCAGCAGGTTGCAGTGTTTGCTTATTTTGCTTTTTTGAAAAGGGTAAAAGTAGCATTAAACTCCAAGACAAACTCAGAGAAGAAAGGCTGAAAATTCTGAGAAATTCCCTGAATCAGCTTATCTCTCTCCCTCTCAACACTTTTTAAGGACCTCTGCAACAGACCAATCAAAAAATTATTCCTTATCTATGAGAGAATTTAAAAGTTCAGTTTTTAACATCCTCAGAAAGTTAAGAGTATGCAACCAAGCAAACCTTCTCATAACAGCTCCAGTGGCAGCAGCAGAATCATACGTAAATTTCAAACAATGGGTAGCACTTGACACAGAAGAAATTAGGTTACCCAAATATGCCTTTTCCTCAGAAAAGGAAAAAGATGCTAGAATATTCCTCATGTTGTCAAAACAGACAAGTAAGAATGGGAGGGATTAGTATTAACCAGATATTGACCAGCAGCTGAGTTCATCACAGAAATAACTGCTGGGGCTGATGTGGGATTACTACATAAAGTACAGCTGTGTAAGAGTTTACCATAACGGTATATGGCCTTCTCTTCACTGTTGCAGTATTCCTTAAGTAAGGGCTCCGCTCCCATAGACAACCCAACATCCAGCCAGTATACCAAAGCCTTTAAGAGTTTTATAGGTGTCATATGTCACACGCATGCTCCCTGCACAAGGGGACATATGGAAGTACACCCCTCAGAACTGAAAACCCCCAGAATAGCCCGAGGAACATATTTTATTTTTATTTTACATTTGTTGACCAGGCTAGTCCAACTGGATACATGTCCATTTTCAGTAGAGGCCCGGGGGAGAAAAGCTCCAGAGAAAAAAAAACTTGCAAAAATTTAAAATGTAACATAAATGATTACAAAAGGTATCGAAAGACAGTAATACAAAATAGAGTACAAAAAGTTTACATAAAAAATAGAAGAAAAAAATTGACTTAAATATTACATAAAAAAATAGAAAAAAAATTGACTTAAATCGACAAATAAGGAAAACAGTCGAGACTCAGAGACATTAGTATTTAAGTAAATATAGGTTAATATATAGACTGTAGTATATAGAGGGTTTATTGGTAGGAATATAGTGGTATTTGGAGTGGAACAGCTAGTTAAGGATAACAGCTAGTCAGGGTTAGTACAAGAGCATAACCAGTGGTTATTGAGAAAAAGTTTTAGATTAGTTTTAAAGAGTGGGAGAGAAGTCTGAGATGTAAGATCATGTGGTAGTTGATTCCATACTTTACCAACGTAGTTAGAGAATAAGGAGTCACCTGCTAAGTTTTTTGATAAGGTAGTATTAATCAACATTTTGTTAGAGGAGCGTAAATTCTTGAGGTTATTATATGGCGTAATGAGGGTAGAGAGAATTGGAGTGTTGCTGGGTTGGTATAGGGTTTTATGAGCTATTGTAAGTTGGTTAAATCGTAGCTGATTAAGGAGTTCTAGCCAGCACAGTTGTTTTAGATTCAGACAGTGATGAGTCCTGAAAGGTAAGTTTGTGGAAAATCTCGCAATATTGTTATATGATATAGCCAGTTTTGTTGAGGTTATTTTTAGAAAGGTTAGTATATATGGGAGAAGCATAGAATAGGGTGGAGATTAATTGGGTTCTAGCTATTGCGGTCCTAGCTTCTGATGTAAGGAAAAGTTTGATTCTATAAAGGGATCCTAGTTTTCTGTTAATTGATTTTATTGTAGTATTTATGTGGGTGTCAAAGTGATTATCAATTGTAATTCCTAGGAGTTTGGTGGTGGGGTCAGGAGAAATAAGGGTGCCATTATTGGATGTAAGAGTGAAATGTAGAGGGGAGGGGAGGAGTTCAGGAGGAACATGTGGATCCAGGAAGAAAAAATTCCTGGCCAGGAAGGCAAAAACAGGGCACAGCTGTGGGTGGGCAGCAAATACTGTAACAGTGAAGAGAAGGACATCTACTATTATGGTAAGCTTTTATACAACTGTACTATGTCCTTCCAAATCACTGTTGAAGTATTCATAAACTAAGGGGGAATACAAAAGCTCAAGAGGGAACCCGTGAGGAAGGCGGCACTGAAGATCCCTCTAAAAACCCATGCAGGACAGACAGTCCTGGAAAAGCCTGTCCTTGCTCTGGAAACGTCCAATTTGTAATGTTTAGTGAAGGTATGGACAGAAGTCCAAGTAGCAGCATCAAAAATGGAACTGGTATCCAAAAGGCACCAGAAGCAATACCTCTGGTAGAATTAGCCTTTACAAAAAAAGGAAAGGCATTTACCATGAAAGGAATAACAAAATGAAATGGCCTTAGAAATCCAGAGAGAAACTGTTTGTATAGAACTGCCAAACCCAGAGACCTGGGATGAAAGGAAACACAATTTGTTGATATCTGCGTTTATCCACAGTCTTATCCAAAAATAATATCCATGTTGTCTATGCAAATCCAAGGTGTGAAGAACCTTCTCACTATAAGACTGCAGAGAAGGAAAAAAAGGACAAATTAATAGATTAAGGAACATCTCACTGACCACGCTGTGCATAAAGGATTAGTATAAACAGCCACCCTTGTCCCTGTGGAAAACTAAAAAAGGAGGAACAGCCATAACAGCCTGAAGCTCAGACACTCTCTTAGGTGAAGTAAAGGAAAAAAGAATCTTCCAAGTGCAATGTTACAAAGAAGCTGAAGCAGCTGACTTAAAGGGAACCTCAGTCAATTTTTCAAGAATAAAATTGAGGCCCCAGGAAGGCAGAAATAGGCTTCCTGGGTGATCTGAAATGAAGAACTTCTTGTAGAAATTGCCTGACCTCAAACCTAGAGGCCAGAAAGAGAGTCATGAACAGACAGGCAGAAATTGCTGACAGGTGAGCTTTAACTGAAGAATATGCCAATCTAGAATGGAACAACTCACACAAATAAGAGAACCATAGGAATCCAAAATTAAAAAGGATCCTGGTTAAGACAGAGGAACCAGGTAGAAAATCTCTTCCATTTGGACAAATAAGATTTAGTGACTGTGGGTTTCCTGGCCTCCTGCAGGAGCCAAGGCACTTCCTCAAAAAAAGTTGCCTAAAAGAGATTAAAACCCTATCACCCACAGTGTCTGTTGAAGAGTGGACAAGTGAGGATAAATAAGAGACCACTTGTCGTGTGAGAAGGTCCACTTGGTGAGGCAACTTGTGGCGATTACCCCTGGCAATTTGAAAAAGAAGGGGGAACCAATGCTGTCTTGTTCAAAAGAGAGTCATCAGCAAGAGTCTGGTGAAGTCTTGTATCATCTTGTGCAGGACTCTCAGAATCAGAGGAAGGGGAGGGAAGCCATACAGAAACATCCCCTTCCAAGGAAAACAGAGGGCGCGTCCACCAGAGGAGCAGAGAAGGTTGTCAAGTCATAGGAGAGGCAAAAAAAATCTACCCAAGGAATACCCCACCAGTGGACAATGTCCAGAAATACATCTATGTGAGGCATCCATTCATGACAAAAATAGCTGAACTGGAAGGGTCAAGAGCCTGAGCTAAGGACTTTTCCGAGCTCAATAAATCATTCCTGTTCAAAGTAACTGGAACATAAGACATATGTTCACATTTTTGACGGGACTTTCTGATAAAACCTACCAACTTTATCCAGGCAAAACCTCTGTAGTAACAGACAATCCAGTCTGACTAGGTAGAGAGGAATTCCATGCTCCTTATCCCTGAACCAACAAAAGTGGTTCTCTCTTGCCTACCAAGGGCACTCTAAGAGCTGCAGTGGAATTCTCTAACCTCCAGTCCATAGTAGCTGTGGGGAATACATCAGAGGGAGCCATGGAAAATGACGAATTGTCTGAGAAATTGGGAGCCTAATGTGGTGGCAAAGGATATTTATTAACTTTCTTATTTTTGTGGTTGGTAGAAGAAAGAACCAAGGAACAGGTAATTTGTTCCAATGTAAAGCCAAAAAAGATGCCTTACTCAGGGGAAAGCCTGGCAGCAGTAATTGTTAAAACAAGGTAGTTGTTAAACAGTGAAAAATACTTACAGTGGATATAAAAAGTTTACCCCTGTTAAAATGTCAGGTTTTTGTAATATAAAAAAATGAGACCATAATAAATCCAAAAAACGGAATGGAGTCCACTGGCAAGTATATACCAATGCAGAATGGTAAAAAACAGTCCTTTAATAGAATAAAAATGATTATCAGTATTCACCAACGTAAAATAATAAGCGCTTTTGTCTTCAATTATACAATACAGAGACTTTATCAAACAAGAACTGAACATTAAAACAGAGTTTAAATACTAAAAACACTGAAAATCTCCCTCCCAAATGACATCACTTCCTGGCAGAGCACAAAGTTCTAATTAAAGAAATAGTGCATCTTCCTGGCAAAGCACAACGTTCTAATTAAAGAAACAGTGCATCTAAAAAGAACATTGAGCTGAAAACCATTCACAAGTGCAAATCGCATGCATAAAATAATAAAACAATGGCAGGTGTGCACCCAAGAAAACTGAATGCTGTAAATAAATCAAAAGGTGCTTCAACAAAGCATTAGTTTAAGGGTGTGCACACTTATGCAACCAGCTTATTGTACGTTTTTTTTTTTTTTTTTATATTTTTCCCGTAACAGATTTGTTTGATTTTCAATTTAATTGTACAAGTTATAGGTCACGTTAAAGGTGGGAAAAGTTTTGAAATGATTTATTGTGGTCTCTTTTTTTTATATCACAAAAACTGGCCTTTTAACAGGGTTTGTAAACTTTTTATACTCACTGTAGCCCCAAAAAATAAAACAACTTTTACCAAGGAAAATGTTGTTTTAAATTAGTTTCAACAACATTTTTCCCCACAAAAGTAAAATGTAATCTTCCTGTTTTAAAGTTCCCATTCATGTGGAGCAAAGTTCTTCCCTGAGCGTAACCTGGACCACTTGATGTAAAACTGGAAATTTACCCCTGGTCTGTCACCTATGTTTTTAATGGGCAGGGGAAGCCTGTAAATGCCTGACCACCAATGTCCTAAGCTTACACATACGTACCTCTTAAAATAACCTCCAGTGCATTAAAACTTGTTGGATACATTTGGGATGCATGGTTGGGCTTAAAGAGGCCCTTGCAATCATTACTCTAGTATATACCCATGAACCTATAATCTCACAGTCTATAAAAACACATTTTCCCCAGCAAAACATAGTTAATTTTACAGAAAAATTTTGTTTTAGTCATAAAAATATAAGTGGAAGGTCCCCCCAAAGGGAACTTATCTGCCAGGCAATAGAAAGTGCTAGCTGACCATTGAACCTCAAAAACCTGCTAAAGGAGAAGGGTCTCTGGAGTCAGGAAAACTCTGATCGGATTGGCTTCCAAACCACACTCTTTCTTCACTTCAGCTTGAGCTAAATTACAATTTGAGAATGTGGAAGGTGCCCTTTGAAGCTTTGGATGCTGGCCAGCTATTTTACCCTGTGCAGGATATAAACAAAAGTTATGTACTTTCCAGAATGCTAGATCCATGTTGTGTTGTTCCATCCCGCTCAACAGATAAAGTTATCAGATCCAACCTTGGCACCCTTTTCAAGATCTTGGATTCAGGGCTCAGGTCCTTCCCTATACATAATTTTCTCATATTTCAAAAACACCACAGATCAAGTTTGCCTGCTTGTATCCTATACTTCACTTAATATACACCAAGCAGATAACCTACCCTACCACAAAGGACATGGAAGAGGAGTCAGCTCCTGGACGAATACAAGACAGGTCCAATCAATCAGTCAAGGGCCACTATGAGACAATTTAGGAAGAGGGACGGAGGGAGGGAATGTTGAGCTGAAGGAAAATATATCATGAAACTAGTATTAGGGTAAGTACTTAACTTTTGTATCAGACATCTTTTCTATTCTTCTGGTTCTGGGAAAATTGCCTTTGGGAGAGGGGTGGACAGAATCCCCAGATACTGGAAACCCTGGGAGCTCTCATGGAAAGATGTTCTGAAGAATGGAGGAGCCAAATGAGGCACACGATCTGGACTGCACATCGAGCTTGTAATGCAATACAATCATCTGAATGGCAAACAAAGTAGCTGCAGCACAAATCTCATCTATGGGTACTCTAACAAACTAAGCAGTGGAGGCAGCTACTGCTTTAGCCAAGTGAGCCTTGGGCTTGTGTGGTAATACTAAGTCCCATTTATTTATAAAGAAAGGCAATGCAGTCAGAGAGCCACCTGGATAAAGTCAGTTTAGAAACTCATTGACCCAATAAGGTGTTTGAAAAACAAAGGAAAAGCTGGCCTGTTTTCTAAAGTCTTTGGTACAATACAAGTAAAGTACAGTTTTGTACCTACCATAAATGTAGATGTCCGAACTGGATAGCATCTGCAGTCATAACAAATGGGTTGTCCTGTCGTCAGGCAGCCCTTCGGTCGGCCGGATTCCAAAGTCTGGGTCCGGCTTCGGCTGATGTCGCACTTCACCCGACGTCATCTCTGCTGGTCTTCGGGTATAAAGGCATCAGCCGACGCCATTTTCCTCAGTGTTTCTTGCCCCAGATGCCAGTTGCCCTCTTGGAAGGCTAAATTTTGGATAAATGCCAATGTTTCCAAAAAGTAGAAGGCAAACACAAAAATAAGCATGTATGTACATATATACAAACAAATACACCATAAGAGACTCCCCCAGCTAGCTATTAGGAGGGTAAATACCCTAGGAGTACCACAGAGGGGAAGGAGGGAGGGTAATCCTGATTGCAGATGCTATCCAGTTCGGACATCTACATTTATGGTAGGTACAAAACTGTACTATGTCCTTCATGGATGCATCTGCAGTCATAACAAATGGGTAGAATACCATAGCCAAACTAGGGAGGAGGAAGAAAAATTATGGTGTAGTTAGGATCCCTTGCAGTACAGCAGTGGCAAACCCTGCTCGGGATCTAGAGTATAGAGGTAAATTATAATGCTTGGCAAATGTATGCACGGAGGTCCAAGTAGCCGCCTCAATAATGTCCTTGGTTGCCACTCCTCGTAAGAAAGCTGTGGTAGTGGCTGTAGCCCTTGTAGAATGAGGTCTTATGTTCTGTGGAATTGGTTTTCCATGGTAGGAGTAACAGAATCTTATGCAATTTCCTATCCATTTGGAGATTGTCTGTTTGGAAATTGCTTTTCCTTCCCTTCCTGTTGCATAGGCTACAAAAAGCTGGTCAGTTTTTCTGTTACTTTTGGTTCTGTCCAGGTAGTAGCGTAACTGTCTATGTACATCCAAGGTATGCAGCATTCTTTCCCCTCTGTTTTGAGGATTGGGAAAGAAGGTAGGTAGGTGGATTGCCTGGTTTAAAGACACTCTGGATACCACCTTAGGCATAAATGTAGGATTAGTTCTCATGGACACCCTATCTTGATGGAAGATTAGGAAGGGTTGCACTGCCATTAAGGCCTGTAGTTCCGAAACTCTCCTTGCTGAGGTAATTGCCAGTAGGAAAGCAGTTTTCCATGACAGGTGTTGTAGATCTACTGTTGCTGCTGGTTCAAACGGAGGGAGTGTCAACTTTTCTAGCACAAAGTTCAAGTCCCATGCTGGTAATGGTGGTTTCCTAGGAGGTTTTACATTCTTGATCCCTCTGAGGAACTGCCTGAGTAGAGGATGTGAAAAGACAGGTGGATCAAAGCTGTATTCTGCTGAAATAGCTGATGCATGTATCTTGATGGAGGAATAGGACAGGCCTGTATGTAGAAGCTCTGCCAAGTACTCCAGAATGTTAGCAATATCTATGTTTGACACATCTTTTCCTCTTTCAGTACTCCAAATGACAAACCTTTTCCATTTTCCTGCATAGTTCCTTCTTGTTGAAGGTCTGCGGGCTTCAAGGATAATGTCTTTAACCCTTTGGGAAAGGTCTGGGTTAGTCGCTGCTATGTGATGTTCCAGGCAGTCAGTTGCAAGGTTTTTAGGTTTGGATGCATGATGTTGTAGTTGTTCTGAGTTAACATCAAAGGCATCAGGGTATTGACCACATTTTCTCCCGAGACATGCTCCTCAGCAATGGGTACCAGTGTTGTCTTGGCCAGTTCGGAGCTATCAGGATTATCCTTGGACGTTCCTCTTTGATTTTCAGTAGTACCTTGTGCATCAAGGGAAGAGGTGGAAATGCATATGCTGTCAGGCCTTTCCAGCTGAAGGATAGAGAGTCCACCTTCCATGCAAGTGGGTGGAATGTCCTTGTGCAGAATTTTTTGAGCTGGTGATTGAGTGGGGATGCGAATAGATCTATTTGTGGCATTCCCCATTTCTTTGTTATGGCCTTGAAGATGTCCGGGTGTAGCATCCATTCGTGAGCATCCGAGGTGGTTCTGCTTAACATGTCTGCTAGGGTGTTCTCTTTTCCCGGTACAAATATTGCCTGTAACTGGATGTTGTAGCTGAGAGCCAGATTCCAAAGGTCCAAAGTCATTCTGCATAGGGGGTATGAATGAGTGCCTCCCTGTTTGTTGATGTACCACATGACTGTGGTGTTGTCTGTCCTTATCAAATGACCTTCTTTGAGGAATGGTCTGAATTTTTGGATTGCCAGTTTTACTGCCAGCATTTCTTTTTGGTTTATGTGCAGGTGCAGCTGGTCCTGAGTCCACAGTCCTTGTACGCATTTGTCCAGCATGTGCGCCCCCCATCCTAGGTCTGAGGCGTCCGTTGTGATGGTTTGGCTTGCTCGAAAGTTGTGGAAGGGTAAGCCTGGGTTTGACTGGCATGCTTGAGCCCACCATAGGAACTCCTGTTTTAGGCATGGGATTAGTGGTATTTCTGTTTCTAAGCTGTGCCTGTGTTGAGACCATAAATTCTTTAGGTACCACTGTAGCTTTCTCATATGCAGTCTGGCATGTGGGACCAAGATCATGCATGATGCCATGAAGCCCAAGGCCTGCAGAACTTTTCTTGCTGTTAGTTTGTTCTGCTTTGTTAATGCCAAGAAGTAAAGAGGGAGTTCTTTTTGTTTTTCTGCAGTTAGGAATGCCATTTGTTTTACTGTGTCCAATTCCGCCCAAGAATGTTCTTGTTTGGGATGGTATCAGCCTTGACTTTTGTAAATTGACTGTGTATCCCAGGGCTTGTAGCAAGTAAATGACCCTTTGTAAATCTGTTGTCAGCTTGCTTTTGTTGTCCGCTTGTAACAGGCAGTCGTCCAGGTATGGATAAATTTGGATTCCCTGTACCCTGCAGTGAGCGATTACTGATGCCAGGCATTTTGTGAATACTCTGGGCGCAGTAGATAAGCCAAAGGGCAATGCTGAGAATTGATAATGCTCTGATCCTGCAAGAAATCTGAGGTATCTTCTGCAATTTGGTCGAATGGGGACGTGCAGGTATGCCTCCTTGAGATCTAGAGTTACCAGCCAACACTCCTTGCCCAGCATGGGAAGAAGTTGCTGTAGGGTCAGCATTTTGAATTTTGGGACAATGATGTATGTGTTTAAGATGGACAGGTCGAGAATAGGTCTCCAGTTTTTCTCTTTTCTTGGCACTAGGAAGAGTCTGGAGTAGAATCCTTTGCCCTGTTCTGTTATTGGTATTCTTTCCACAGCTCTCATCTTTGTTAATTCCGCTATCTGCTGCAGAGCTTCTATTTTTTGATTTGGAGGCAGGTTTGGCATTCCTCTTTTTACTGGTAAGGTGTGGAAGTGGAACCGGTAGCCTTGGTCTATGGTTTGCAAAATCCACTTGTCTTTTGTGATATAGTGCCAATTTTTCGAGAATAAGGCTAACTTTCCGCCTAATGGTGCTGCTATTTGCTCCCTGGTAGGCGGAGTCAGAGCTAAGTCACTGTGATTGTCCTGTTGCAGTGGCAGTGGTTGTGTCTGTGCCTTGGTTATTGCCTTGCCACTGTCTTCCTCTGTAGGCACCTCCTCTGGATTGATTTCTGCCCCTAGAGCGTCTATTCCTGCCCCTTTGGGATCTTGTGGAGTCAGGAAAGGACCAATTTTTGGCAGGCCAGTTCCTGCTAAACCTTGGGGGCTGAACCTGTAAGAAATCTTTAACTGTTTGTACAGATTTTGCCTTTTCTTCCATTTTCTTCATTACCTGCTGGGCAGGTTCCCCAAATAGACTGGCCTTATCCATAGGAGCATCTAATAGCTTTGCTTTAACATGATCCGGTAAGACCTGTTCTTTCAACCATGCATGCCTTCTTATCACTGTGCCAGTCATGGCTGATCTAAATGAAGCCTCCAGTGCATCATAGCCACATTTTAAGGAATGGTTACTAACCTGTTGGATGTTATTCACCATTTCTAATACATATTTCTTATCTAAAGATTCATCAGTGGACAGTTTTTGAGTTAACTGATCAAGCATAAACTCTTGGTATTGTATCATGTGAAACTGACAGTTTAAAGCTCTAGCTGAGAGAGTAGCAGAGGTGTAAACTTTTTCCCCATCTCTCTAAGGACCTGGATTCCCTTTCAGAGGGGATAGGGTTTTTTGCTGTGGTCGAGGCTACTGCCTTAGGCCCCTGGGATATAGTTTCGGGGTCTGCAAGTGGGGCCTTGAATAGGTGGTGATGAGTGTCTGGCACCCTGTAAAATCTATCTGGTTTGGCAGGGGCTGGAGGTAAGGAATCAGGAGCAGTGCAGACATCATTAAATGCATCGTCCACAACAGGCAGAACAGGAGGTATAGCTAAGGGCCTATGTTGCGGTAAGTGCAGAAAAGTCCTAAGCCTTTTTCTTGAATCTGAGAAATCTTGTCCCTGCCATTGGAATTGTTCTCTCATGGCATGTAAGGTTTCCCCAAAGGAAAATTCCTCTGGTGGAGAGGCAGCTGGAATGGATTCTTCAGCATCGGAATCTTCATAATTGGAAAAAGGAGCCTCTGGCTGGTCTGTAATGTCTGAGTCATCCGCAGAATCATCAGAGGACACTGGCTCGGGGGGCTCTGCTCTAGGTCTCTTTTCTGGGGCTGAGAGGCCCTGTCTGGGTGAGATTGGGATCCCCTAATTAAGGATATTAAATCTTCTGCCAGAGTAAGCATTTGTGCACTAGAAGTGGGCCTGTGTGAGGGGGGTTTAACAGGCACTGATTTAGCAGATTTGGCTGCTTTAGCCCTGGCAAAGGCCTTAATAGACATGGCTGCAGGAGGCCTAGCAGCACCACGTGCTGGGGTAGAGACATCCAAAGGGATGGTGTCTGATAAATCACTAGGAACCACAGTTGTAGGCAAAATTTCTGAGGCCGATTCAGGTAAGGTAGCAGGAGCCTCAGTAGTAGTCATGGATTCGGCTGAAGATTGACCAGTTTTCTCGTTTTCAGCCGAAACCGAGACACTCGCGGCTTGCTTAACCGTGGTTTCAGCCGAAACCGCGGACCGCGAGTGTCGGTCTTTTTCTTTGCGTTTTTTAACAATTTGGGTAGTCGGAGGATCCGACGGCATAATGTACGCAAAATCTGAGCCGAAAAACTGTTCATCAAACTCCGACCGACGCCTAAGCGTTCGTCGGTTGAAGGAAGCACAGGCCGAACAGGCTGCTACGTCGTGGTCTGGGCCTAAGCAAGGCAGACAGTAAGAGTGGAAATCTTTATGAGGTATTTGTTTCCCACAAGTTAAACAGTTATTGACTTTTTCTGACATCGGCTGAGGCAAGAAAGAGCCCCCAACGGGGTACTTAGCTTTTTAGAAGTCTTCGAAGTAGTATTCGGTAGTAGTAATCTCTGGATCTGACCGACCGGCACTTGCGAACAGCTTCTGCTTCGGGCGCCACGCGGCAAGAAAGACTGAGGAAAATGGCGTCGGCTGATGTCTTTATACCCGAAGACCAGCAGAGATGATGTCGGGTGAAGTGCGACATCAGCCGAAGCCGGACCCAGACTTTGGAATCCGGCCGACCGAAGGGCTGCCTGACGACAGGACAACCCATTTGTTATGACTGCAGATGCATCCATGAAGGACATCATTTCTGTTGGTGATAAATAACTAATGTAAAACATATTCTTCTTTGAAAAGTCTGGGAAGAAATCTGGCAGTGAAGACTTACTTCTGAGGCCACTATAGGAGGAAAGTGAGGGTTAATCCACAAGAATACACTATTCTTATGAAAAATCGGGTAAGGCGGTCTTGCAAGACGATGCTTGCAGCTCAGTGATCCTTCTAACTGTGGTAACCGCTACCAGAGAAAATAGTCTTCCAAAAGAGAAATTTCAGTTCTACTGAGGCTGCTGTCTACAGGTGAACCTAGTTAGAACTTGAAGCATCACAGTAATATTCCATGGAGGAGCTGGATCTCTAAATGCTAGCCTGAGATGGAACGTTCCCTTCAAAAAGGCCTTAAGAGATTTTCAGAGAGAGAATAGTGGATTGTTTTTGTCCAACATGGAAATTGGATATGGCTGCTAATTGCACCTTGATAAATTGAACTGCTAGCATCTCTTTGGAACAAACCCACCAAGAAGTCTAAGGTAGATGGTAACGGTGCTGAAAACGGGGGCTAAACCTTTAGAGAAAGCCCTGACAGCAAACGTCTTCCATTTGCACATGTAAACTTTTCCAGTACTAGGCTTCTGTGATGCAGACAAAATCTGTATAACTAATAGAAAGACTGGTGTCTGTATGATTCCTTCAGTTCCAATGATGTACAATCAATTTCTCAGTGAGACTCACCGGATTGATGTAATGAGGTCTGGATGTGGATCCAGCACTTAAGGAGGGTTTTTCAGATGAGGCCAGTGGAAAGGGAACCATACCTGCGAGGGCCAAAATGGCACAATGAAAACCACTGTTGCCTTGTACCACATAGTTTTCTGAAAAAAATTTTGGTTACGAGTGGAAAGGGTGGAAATGTGTACTGGAGACCCAGAGGCTAATTATGGACTACAACATTTTTTTGGTAACTGCTCCTATAAAGGAATTACTGCAAAGTAGCTGCTGCACCTGGTGTTTAAGTGGGAGGAAAAAAGATCGCAGTAAGGCTGGCCCCCAAGAACTGAATCAGTCAGTCAGTGATGATCACCACCGAATGACTGAGGGATCACTAGTGAGGCAGGAGACTAGATCTGTTCAGTTTGTCCGCCATAACACTGCAACTACCAGAGATGTGCACTGCCGACAGAAAGTTGAGAAAACACTGTCCATTGTCACACTCTCATGGCTTCCTGGCATAAGGGGTATGAACAGGTTCCCCCCCTTGCTTGTAGATAAGCCAAACAATTGCCATGTTGTCTGTCTAGATGGATATCACAACCTCTATGAGGGAATCTTGGAATACTTGCAACGTTAGGAGGACCACTCTCATCTCAAAGATTCTGATGTGAAAGTCTGGCCTCTATCACTGACCAGCTGCCTTGAACCATCTCACCTTCATAATGACCCTCCCACCACAGAAAGGAAATATCTGTGGCCACAGTGGATGTAGTGGGTAGGAGGGTGAAATGTAAACTATGGTTTCTGCAAACCAATGTGAGACGAACTGGAAAATGAAGGGGTTGTTTCAGGTATTGACCATTGTACAGCTAGCATCTGATGCAAAACTCTCAAGTAAAATCTTGCCTGAGGTACTAATGTGATAGATGCGGGAAATGGTCCCAGCAAACGAAGGATCAGTCTTGCTTGGGTAGTTTGAATAAGACAGAACATTGGAAGCTATTTTTGAACAGGTATAGGACTCTATTCCAAAAGCCTGGCAATTTGTGAGGTTGAATCCAGGTGGCATCCTAAGAACTCTACTGTCTGCTATAGTGTCAACTGGCTTTTGGTTAGATTAATAGTGCATCCCAAGTAAGGGTCTAACTGCAGCCATTTGTCCCTACACTAGGCAAGTAGATTCCTGGTGGATTTGGTGAGGAGCCAGTCGTCTAAGTAAGGGAACATCTGGAATCCATGCAGACTTAGATGCACTGCGACAATGGCCATGCATTTATTAAACACCGTGGGAGCTGTGGTGAGACCAAAGGGCAATGCCCTGAATTAAAAATGATGGTCTCCCAGTGGGAAAAGGAGAGATCTCCTGGACTGTCTCACTATGCGATATGGTAGCAGTTGTGCTGGAGATCTATGAAGCCCATCCAGTCATCCTTCCTCAGCAGAGGCAAAATGGACTGAACCATGAAATCAGGAACCTTGTTTCACAAATGCTGAGGTGGCTTAAGTCCAGAATGGGCTTGAGGTCCATGGGTCTTTTTTGGAAACAAAAAGAAATAGATACCAGATCCCTACTGGTATGGTGGGACCTCCTGGATTACTTGTTTTTCCAAGCAACTTTGCTACTTCTGCTACTACCAATTCTTTCTGACTGGGTGGAATGTTGGGATTCCCTTTTTTTTTTTATGAAGGGGAAGCAAAGGGAATAAACTAACCTCTGGTGATTATTTTCTGCACCCATAAATCTTGAGTGATGGACAGCTAGGTGTGAGGGTGCAGAGAAGCTTCCCTTAACTATCTCCAAAGCGCAGCAGTTGGGCAACTATTCAGGAACACTGAAAAAACTTTCTTGTAAAGGCACCTCGAAATTCTTAATTTTGCGATCTGCCTCCGCTCTGGGTGACGTTCAAAGTTAATCTCCCCCTGCCCGTGGGAGGGAGAGGGGGGAATGAGGCGAGGAGCTATCTGAAGAAGAGTCATGAAAAAACCCTGGGATTTTTGAAACCATAGCTTATTTTTACCCTTCTGGATCTGGGTAAACTTCCTGTGGGGGTGGTGGAAAAGGTATGCCTACAGCAGACAGGGTCTTGGCCCTGCTCACTTCTAGTAAGCGTAGCTTTTACCTTAGGTCTGCAGAGTGTGGAACCATTAAAGGAACCATTAATAAAGGCCATCTTAAAATCTTCTGCAAAATCGCAAATTAACATCCAAGCATGCCGATGAATAATAATAATAATGCATGTGCCTGTCACTCTCAACATACTAAGACGTCAATTTTTTTTTTTTGGGTGTTAGCAGATTACCTGAGAGGAATTTGGAAAGTTCTCAGTCAGATCACTCTGAAACAGTCATGTGTGTTAAATAGTTAATCGAATGGACAGCAAATGTCACTGAAGCACACGTCCGTTTCCCAAAGTTGTCCAGCGCCCTTGACTCCATGCTTGGGGGGTTTTGCGTATGAGCTCTCTTCAGAGGGCTCCTTTTAGTGGCCTATGCAACCATTTTGGCATCTATGGGACATATTCCTGGGGGCAATGAATATTCTGTCAGGTTTCCTTGGAAAAGGCTCCACAACATTTGGATCCATTCAGGTCTGCTGAGAGACCAAGTCAATGAGCTTGAAACTGGGAGGGACCACTAAGCCTCAAGAAATAAATACTCTTCCGGAGTGGGGCTTGGTGGACCAACCCCCTCTCTGTTTCATCAATTCTACAATACCTTTAAAGGAGATGTCCTTTCAGAAGGGATCTTGGGGATCTCTTTTGTTCCTCAAAATTGGTATCTTTGGTGACAGACTCTTGGGAAGAGTCAAGATGCCTCCTCTTGCAAGGCCATTTCTTGTGACCTTCTCCAGTGGGGGATTCCAGGGAAGGGTCAGAATTGGAGAGGGGAACTATCCAAGTGAGAACCCTCAAGGTTTTAAGAGACAGAATGCCCCTGTCTGACAGGACGAGCAGACATAACAGTATCCAAGAGGGGGTCAAGACATTGCCAGGTGGGTATGAGACATCTCTGCTGAACCTAGACGGTACCCTTTCAAAAACCTCAAATGCCGAAACTGAAACTGGTTCTGAAAATGAACCCCCCCGACCCAAAAAGGCCAAGGAAGGAACTTTCCAACTCTGATCTGCCTCGGCTCAGAATCAGACAATGGAAGTGAACGGTACAAGGCTGAAGCACTTGGAATCAAGATCTTGCAAAAGGTGCCAAGGTTGGATCTGATCAGATCAGAGCCAATAACCATCTGTTGAGCCGGATGGAAAAGACAACACTGAATTCCATACAGTTAAAGCTACTGCAACAGTGATCAATATAATGAACACCTGAGATGTAAGCAGCATGTACATTTCTTTAAAAGACAACCCAATTTTACCAATCTTTTCTAAATCTACATATATTATTTAATATTTGGTAACCAGGAAAGTCCGACTGGGTAGAGATTACTCGTTCTCAGCAGAGGCCTGGGGAGAAAAGCTCCACAACCTGAGGAAATACAATTACACCAAAGACAAAGGACAATAATAATTACATACGAGTTGAAGCGACATTACAAAATTTAAATAAATAAATTAGTGCAGTATTTTCTGCCAGGATAGTCATAAAAAATTCTCTTTTTTCTTTGTGTTTCAAAGAGTGATAGATAGGAAACAGAAACGGAAGGTGGAAGATACTAGACTAACAGTTTAAGAATTATGGAACAGTATGACAGGAATAGCGATATAAGGTTAAAATGTGGAAAGTTAGTGTGGCTAATGGTATGAGAGACAACTAGGAAGGAGAACAAGAACAAATACTGGGTTTGGACAGATATTCTATGACGAGGATCTTGAAGGTTTGGTAGTGAAGGACTTGTCTAATTGATGCTGGCAAGTTGTTGCAGGTCATGGCTACACAATGAGTATAGAGGCAAAGTCTGCTTGACCTCTGTGGTTTATAAGTACCCAAGAGTTGGTGGTCAGAAGAGCATAGTTCCCGATGAAAATACAGTATTGTACAAGGGATGAGGTGGCCGAAGAAACTAAGGGGTTGTTGAGTCATTTATGAGTTGGTAGCTGGTTCATAGTTAGCTGGTGAGGAAGTTCAAGCCAATTAAGCTGTTTAATGGATAGGCAGTGATGTGATTTGTCAGGCTGGCCAGTATTAATGTTATTGTATTATTGGCTTAGATTAGTTTTAATAGAAGAGTTAAGACTAGTTAGTCTAGTTGAGGCATAAAGGGAAGTTAAAAGGTAAGTGGCGGGAAGTTTAGCTTTAGTGGAGTTGCTAAGGAATTGGTTAGCTCTATATAACATGCCAAATTGTTGGTGGGTCGATCTGATGGTGTTATCTGCAAGTGAAATTTGAGACTGCATCAACTGAGACACCTAATAGTTTAGAATGAGGAGTAACATCAATTACACTATTATTTAGTGATGAAATTGTAAAATTTAGTTTACTCAAAGAATGTTGCTTGGGAAATAATAATAGGAGTTTTCTTTTCTTGGGATTAAGTAAGAGTTGATTACTGGCAAGCCAGACCTCAATGGAGTTAAAGACGTCTTGTGTTAAAGTTTGCAGCTGAGTAAGGTTGTTAGAGGAGCAAATTAGAGTAGCATCGCCAGCATATTATACAATAGTTGCATGTATAGCTGCAGAAGAAAAACTGTTAATGAATAAAGAGGAGAGGGCGAAGGACTGAGCCCTGTGGAACTCCAGTGCTGACTGGTAGATAAAGGGATTGAGTGGGTTCCCATTTAACTGACTGATGTCTGTTAGACAAATAACTGGGGAACCATAATACAGTACTGTCAGTACAGCCAAGGAAAGAAAGTTGTGATAAGAGTTGAGAGTATCAAAAGCTGTAGCAAGATCGAGGAATAGGCATGATACAAAATTACCCATGTTTCTGGCTTATCAGTGAAAGATAAAAATGCTGTGAGGACACTATGAGCTGGTCTAAATCCATACTGAGTGGGACAGAGTAATGTATTTTTAAGTGGTGAAGTTTTTGTTTGTGGATGCATTTTTCTAGAATTTTGGATAATGGTGACAGTATTGCAATAGGCCTATAGATATATATGTCTGTGGAATTCCCACCTTTGTAAAGTGGGAGAATGAAGAACTTTTGTCCTGACGGATGAAAGATATGCTTCAGTAAGTACAGAGACAGGGTGAGATATGGAATCACCAGCAATTCTTAGAAATTTGCTAGGAAGGTTATCAGAAGAAGAGTTAGGCTTGACTTTACTAAGCAGGTTTTTGATAAGAGATGTAGGCACAGGTTTGAGGGAGAAGATACTGGGAGGAGGTTGGGGGAGATAAGAGGGTAGAAGTGGAAGAGAAATTGTTGGTAATAGTTGTAATGCTTTCAATAAAATAGGAATTAAGTGTGAGGCTATGTCAGAGTTGAATGTTGTAGGTTGAGGGTTGTGGCATTGCATTAGTTCCAGGGTGTAGAATGTTTTTGACAGATTACAAGAATTTCTATGTATTGGACTTACAAGTATGTTGAGGGTCTGAGTAATACGTTTTTTGTACTGTTAAGGAATAAAACCAAAGTCCAACCAAGAATGCAGGAAAAAGCTGTCCAAATACCAGTAAAATGACCAATAGTCCATCAATAATCCACTTTATTGAAAAACGAACACAGGAGCAACTACCATAAGCGCTTTCGTCTTAGGCACAAGACTTCATCAGATACTCCATTATTTTACTGGTCTTTTATACAAACACCAATTAATTAACATTCACAATTAACCATTTAAAGCAACATCAACAAAAATAATAAAATGCCATCCTAACACAATATTTAGTACTATATTGGAATTTAAAAACCTCAAAAATTGTATATATGTATATAGCCACCTACTAAAAATATTCCTAAATATTAGATCTAAAAAAAATTATTAAATCAAAAATAATAAAAACATTTATATATATATATATATATATATATATATATATATATATATATATTATGTTATAAATACTTGATCAAATGTGCAACTATGCAAACATATGAAACAAGTAGTATAATTACACTGTGGAAGCTTTTTGTACCAAAACTGGTTTAACAGAAATATATTCATTTAATCCAGGTGGTGCATTAGACCTTAACCTGAGTTGCCATACCAGTTCTTTGTTTAGTAACATATTTTTGTAGTCACCACCCCCTATGTAATTTCTAATAACATCAATAATGCCAAATTTATATCCACTGAAAGTACTGCAGTAAACAGAATGTTTATATAACACACTAGAATCGTTCTTATTTTTAACATCGTAACAGTGTTCGTAAATTCTATCCTTGAATGCCCTTTCAGTTTTACCCACATAGTATGCAGGGCATTCATTACATACAGCCAAATATACTAACATCTTTGTACAGCAGTTACCTCTGCAGAATCTAACAACACTACCCATGCCATTTTCTAATTTAATACTACCTTCTTTGAAAATATTGGAACACTGTTTGCAACCACCACAGGGAACTGAGCCCTTACCATCGTATTTATTCCGGGGTATATTTACCTCAAAAGTTTTTTTAAGACTAAAACTTGTCCTAAAAAAAATGAAGGTGTTGGCCCAACAGATTCAAACAATTCCCTGTGTGTTTTTAGCAAACTCCAATTATCCCTCAATATTTTCATAAAAGTTTCAGAGAAGTCATTGTGTTCTATTACACAGGCCCTATGATATTTATTAGTGTTTTCCATCACCATGTTGTTATTACTATTGATCATATTAAACTCATCATTCAAGGGCTTACCTAAAAGTGGTATATATTTGTGACCCCAACCTCTATAAACCTCCCCCAATATTGTATTAATAAATACTTCAGGGTATCCCCCTCTCTATCAACATCAATTTTAATTTTCTAAACTCCTGCTCTAAATCCACAAACTCCGATGTCATACGAGCAATACGGACTCCTTGCCCTTTAATTAAACTTTTTTTCATAAACATAGGATGGTTACTGGAAAAATGTAAATAACTATTACACCAAGTAGGCTTTCTATAAATTTTAGACTTAAAACCGGTATCTGTTTGTGAAATAGTTATATCCAAATAGTTGATAACGTTTTTGTCCCATGTGTATGTAAATCTAAAGAAGGGGGTGCTATGATTAATGTACTCAACAAAATCTTTAACACTATCTTCTTCACCTTTCCATAAAATAAAAATGTCATCCAAAAATCTGACATAAAGGTGGATGTTCCCCGTATACATACTAGGAAAAACAAATCTGTTTTCCCACTCTAACATAACTAAATTTGCGTAAACGGGGGCACAATTTGCCCCCATTGCCACGCCGCTTATCTGTTGATAAAATTCTCCTTGAAAGTGTATATAATTATTATCCAACACTAGTTCCATTAGTTCTAAGACAAGTTGAATGTTGTCCTGCGACAAAGTGGAAAATTTATATACACTCTCACTAAAATATTTTTGCCCCTCAGTTCTAGGTATGGTGGTAAACAAATCGGTAACATCAATAGTCAGAAAACTAAGCCCTTCATGGGTAAGTATACTCAGGAATTCCCAAGAATCCTTGATCAAATGCTCTGTTTTAATAACAATTTCCTTCAACAAATGATCAATGTAAACTGCAACTGGATGCGTCTTGGAGCCCTTTGGTATTCCCAAAGTTCATAAAAACATAAAAGAGCCCCCATTTAGACCTATTGTGTCAGCAAAGGGCTCCAAGACACATCCAATTGCAGTTTACATTGATCATTTGTTGAAGGAAATAGTTATTAAAACAGAGCATTTGATCAAGGATTCTTGGGAATTCCTGAGTAAACTTACCCATGAGGTATGGGAGGAAGGGCTTAGTTTTCTGACTATTGATGTTACCGATTTATTTACCACCATACCTAGAACTGAGGGGCAAAAATATTTTAGTGAGAGTGTATATAAATTTTCCACTTTGTCGCAGGACAACATTCAACTTGTCTTAGAACTAATGGAAGTAGTATTGGATAATAATTATATACACTTTCAAGGAGAATTTTATCAACAGATAAGCGGCGTGGCAATGGGGGCAAATTGTGCCCCCGTTTATGCAAATTTAGTTATGTTACAGTGGGAAAAGAGATTTGTTTTTCCTAGTATGTATACGGGGAACATCCGCCTTTATGTCAGATATTTGGATGACATCTTTATTTTATGGAAAGGTGAAGAAGATAGTGTTAAAGATTTTGTTGAGTACATTAATCACAGCACCCCCTTCTTTAGATTTACATACACATGGGACAAAAAGGTTATCAACTATTTGGATATAACTATTTCACAAACAGATACCAGTTTTAAGTCTAAAATTTATAGAAAGCCTACTTGGTGCAACAGTTATTTACATTTTTCCAGTAACCATCCTATGTTTATGAAAAAAAGTTTAAAGGGCAAGGAGTCCATATTGCTCGTATGACATCGTTGTTTGTGGATTTAGAGCAGGAGTTTAGAAAATTAAAATTGATGTTTATAGAGAGGGGATACCCTGAAGTATTTAGAAGTTATGTACTCACCATAACGTTCCATCTGAGTAGGTGTATTCATTTGTCTGCAACCTGTGGGTTATGGATCCGATATCGGATCCGAACCGGCATGGTTTACCAGCTATGGATCCAAGCTCTCAGCTCCTCCCCTCACCCATAATACCCTGCTCTACCCTCATGACCTCAGATCGAGTTTGCCAACAGCAAGAACACCCTGAAAAGGGCAACACATAATATGCAGGAAACTGAAAGGCCAGGGGGATAGGAGGGCGGGATGGTTGCAGACAAATGAATACACCTACTCAGATGGAACGTTATGGTGAGTACATAACTTCTAAATCTGAAGTAGGAGATTCATTTGTCTGCAACCTGTGGGACAGAGTCCCCAGCTACCTGAATCTTGGGCGGCCATCATGGAAGGATATTCCGAGCACCGCTGAGCCAAAGGATGCTCTACCCCTAGATGCAAGATCCAACTTGTAGTGGGAAATAAAAGTATGAGATGAAGCCCACGTGGCTGCTGCACAAATATCATCTAGAGGAATCCTAGCCTTAAAGGCTGCCAAGGTAGATACTGACCGGGTTGAATGGGCGTGTACACCCTCCGGTGCGGGCCTTCCTGAAGCTTGATAAGCCAATAAGATACACTGTGAAATCCAGCGAGACAGAGAGACTTTAGAAATTGGCTTACCCAAATTAAATTTAGCAAAGGAAATGAACAACTGGTCGGATTGCCTATGACCAGCCGTTCTGTTTAGATAAAATCTAAGTTGCCTGTGAACATCTAAGGAGTGAAGCTTGTATTCACCTTTGTTTTCATATTTAGGAAAGAAAACAGGGAGGTTAATGGATTGATTAATGTTTGCTTCAGAAGCTACTTTAGGAAGAAAGGATGGGTTGGTCCTGAGGTAAACACGGTCCGGATGAAAGACCAAGTAAGGAGGTTTAGCTGATAATGCTTGGAGCTCTGAAACTCTCTTGGCCGATGTAATGGCTACTAAAAAAGCCGGCTTGAAAGACAAGAATTTGAGATCCACCGTAGTCGCTGGTTCAAAGGGGGGGGGGGGCGGTCAAGGCCTGGAGAACTAAGGAAAGGTCCCAGGGAGGAACCGCTTGTTTTACAGGGGGCCTGAGAAGGAAAGTACCTTTAAGGAAAATTTTACACAACTTGGCTGACATGAGTGGACTAGAGTCATGACCAATGTGATAATGTGAAATTGCCGCCAGTTGTACTTTGACTGTGGAACTGCTGGCACCATCGTTAAAAAGAGTGGTTAAGAAATCAAGCACTAAAGGGAGAGGAACTGTGAAGGGATTCAGGCCTTGCCGCTCCACCCACAAAGAAAACAGTTTCCACTTGCTGCGATAGACTTTCCTAGTGGACGGTTTATGAGCTGCCACCAGGATCGCCTTAACAGGGGACGAAATACCGGGAGTCCTGATCAAGAGTGGAACTGGAGCAGCCAAGCGGTCAGCTTCAGGTTGTCCAGGTTCGGAGGAGATATGCAGGATGGATGAGATATCAGATCCGGAATGGGATCTAGAATCCAAGGAGGATTCACCGAGTGAGACCTTAGGAAGGGGAACCAGATCTGTCGAGGCCAAAACGGAGCAATGAGAATCATTCTGCAACCCACCTGAGAGGCTTTCTGAAGAACTTGGAGCATCAGAGGCAAGGGTGGATAAGCATACAGAAGACCGGGTGGCCAAGCATGCACCAGAGCGTCTCTTGGAGAACCTCCTGGAGGAGGTATCAGAGCGAAAAAACTGTCGCACTTGGTGTTTGAGAGAGAGGCAAAAAGATCGCATGAAGGAGTTCCCCACCTTGCGAATATGCGTTCCGCTACTTGAAAATTGAGAGACCACTCGTAAGGGGTCAGAATGGTGCGACTGAGCTTGTCCGCCAGGATGTTGGACCGACCCGGAATGTGCGTTGCTATTAGAAAGCGGTTGGTGGAGATTGCCCATTCCCAAACTCTCATGGCTTCTCGACAAAGAGGGTAAGACCTCGTTCCCCCTTGCTTGTTGATGTACCAGACAACTGACATGTTGTCCGATTGAATCGCAATTGTTCCCAAGGGAAGAAAGTCCTGAAGTGCTAGCAACGCTAAGAGCACTGCTCTCATCTCTAGAACGTTGATATGCAGTAAGGTCTCTGAATCGCTCCACGTGCCTTGGACGGTCCGGCCCAAAATGCCCCCACCCGAGGCGGGAGGCGGTCGTGGACACCGTGGCGAGAGGGGAGAAGCACAAAATGGGCGGCCTCCGTGGAGATCTGGGGAGTGAAGCCACCACAGGAGGGACCGCTTGCAAGCCTTGCTGATCGCAATGGGATGATGCATAGGGAGAGCAAGGTATGACCATTGTACTAAGAGAGTCCACTGGAGGATGCGCATATTGAGCCTGGCAAGAGGAAGAAGTGCTATAGCAGACGCCATGGACCCTAGAGCCCTCAGGACCAACTCCGCCGGAACAGAACTTGAGTGGAGAATGGCCCGCACCTGGAGCTGCAGATTTTGAACTCTGTCCGCAGTGAGGAAGGCTTTTAAACTCCTTGTGTCTAACCTGGCCCCTATAAAATCTAAGAGCTGTGTGGGCGCCAGGTTGGATTTCTTTGTATTTATTGTAATGCCCAGATTGGGAGCAAGATGGAGAAAGGAGTCTCGCGTCAATAGTAGTAGATGCCTTGTTGGGGCAGTAAGGAGCCAGTCGTCCAGGTAGGGGAAGACCTGCACCCCGTGAAGCCTCAGGTGGGCCGCTACTACTGCTAATACTTTGGTGAACACCCTGGGGGCTGTGGTGAGACCAAAGGGAAGGACCCGGAACTGGTAGTGACTGGCTCCCAGCCGGAAGCGGAGGAACCTCCTGGAGCGCCTGTCCATTAGGATGTGGTAGTACGCATCTTTGAGGTCTATAGAACACATCCAGTGATTTTTTCCCAGAAGGGGGAGAATAGATTGCAGAGTGACCATTCTGAATTTTTCCTTGGGAACTGCCAGGTTCAAGAGAGAAAGGTCTAAAATTGGTCTTAGATCCCCCGTCTTTTTTGGCACTAAAAAGAACCTGGAGTAGAACCCTGATCCGATCTGGTCTGGGGGGACGGGCTGGATGGCTCTTTTCTTTAGCAGATGGCCAATTTCTGCCAAAGCGGCCTCCCGTTGACCAGGTGGAACGTCTGGGAGGGACTTCAACTTTGGTAAGTGACGAAAAGGGATGCGGTATCCTCTGGATATGATCTGGAGAACCCAGCGGTCTGATGTTATGGACTCCCATGCCGCTCGGTGCCCCGAAAAACGTCCCCCGACTGCCTCCAGAGTGGAGCAGCCGGGCAACCCCTCAGGGTTGCTGCGCGGGCCGTTCAGAGAAGGGTTCTCTGGACCCGAAGTTCCTGGGAGCCCCTCTGCCTCTAGGGCGGCGTCCTCCCTGTCCTCCTCTGCCACGGAAGGACTGGTTGTCCGGAGCAGGCTGGGATTGCTGCGACTTCCGGAACCACATCTTCTTCTGACCCTTTTGGTTCCTAGAATAGGGCCTCTGGGGTGCAGAGAAGCGGATTCGACGGCAGACAGCGCCTTCCGTCCTTCTCGCTCTGGGTCAAAGTGTCGCAAACGGTTTTGCCAAAGAGGGCAGAACCATCAAAGGGGGCGTTCGCAAATGATGCTTTGAAGGGCTCAGAGAAATCGCAATGACGGAGCCAGGCCTGACGTCTAGTGACTAGACCTGCCCCTGCGGCTCTAGCGCCTTCCATAGCATGGGAGAGTAGCCGCATAGAGGTATTGGTAACTGATCTAAGAGTGGCCATGCGGGTGGAGTGCAGCACTTTGTCCTCCTCCGACATGGACTCTGGGGGAGATGCAGCGTATTCTTTAATGAGATCTCGCTGCATCCTAATGACGTGTGCCAGGTAGTTCAGCGCCCTTACCGAGAAGGTCGCTGAACTAAACATCCGCTTCCCCAAGCGGTCCATCATCCGAGACTCCTTGCTCGGGGGATGGACTGAGGGACTCTCCTGAGCAAGTTCCCTCTTGGTGGCCGCCGCCGTCAACATGGCATCTACCAGAGGCCCCTTACTCCAATGGGCACGGTCAGACGGTGGGCTGAGGATCCTGTCGGGCCTCTTAGGGATTGGCTCCACGGTGTCCGGTTCCTTCCACGCCCTGGTGGTAATGAGGTCCACCAGGGGGTCGGCAGGACGGGACACCCAAGAGGTAGACGGGCCCGCTTCAAATGCCTCCAAGAACACGGACTCGTCCGAGGAAGACTTGGGGGCAGACCACCCCCCCTTATACGGAGCATTTCCATGATGTCTCCAAATGAGACATCCTCGGGGGGTGACCGTGGGGAGCCTTCCCCTTCCTCCAAATCCGTGTCTTCCGTGAGAGACTCGGGGGAGTCAATGTGCCTCCTTTTGCACATATGCTTGCGAGGAACATCCTCTGGGGGGCTGTCAGAGGACTCCTCGCAAGCAGCAACCTGTTCCAGGGGAACAGCTTGGGGCACAGAAGCGGGCTGTCCCAAGGGCCGGATGGTGGAAGCCTGACCCAGTGCAGAGGGAGCGCGGGACGGAGCCGAAACAAGTGCCGGGGGTCCGGAGACCCTCAACAGGGCCCTCTCCACTACATCAAAGGCCGAAGGGGTGCCGACCTCTACCAAAGGATCCGACAATCGGCTCCCCCTCGGATCCGAAGAGTGGATCGGAGCCGGCGCCGAAGCGCTCGGATCCGAAGGGACAGTGCGGTCCGACACAGACGGTGCCGAAGGAGCACTGATCCCCCTGGATCCGAGGCTCGGATCCAGGCTCCGAGAGGTCGGATCCAATGCACTCGAGGGCAGGGTCGGATCCGAAGTACCAAGTACTATCGGCGCCGACCCACCCCCGGCTCCGAAGCTGCTCGGCTCCAACTGCTCCGAACCCGGGTAGCGGGTCGGAGAAGGAGCAATCGGCTTGAAAAAGGGGGTCGAGCTCCCCCCCAGGGGGGGGGGGGGAGGCAAGAGCACTCCCATCTGCATCTGGGCCTGGATGAACCTTCTCATCATCCGATCCAGATCAGCATCCGATAGGCTGTACGTTGATCTCGACGAGGCTACCGAGGTAGGCCTTGAGTGCCTCCTCGATAGCCTCGACGGAGATCGGGTCTCCTCCTCCTCAGGTACCGGTGGAAAACACACTGGAGACCGGAGCCAAGGAGGAGGAGATCCAGCCGACAATGGAGCCGGGGGAGAAGCCCGCTTGGCTGGCGGGGCCGAAACAGAGGTCTCGGCCCGCCGCTTATGGTGCTTCTCCCTCCGGTCCCTTTTTCTAGCATCCCTCTCCTCCGAACCAGAAGCGGGAGGTTGAGTCCCAGGAGGAGGAGGAGCCGGAGAGGGAATAACCGTGGGGACGGTTACCCCGAAGGAGCGGAGGTCGGAGCAGAGTCCGGCGGTAAAAGGCCCGCCAAAACAAGCTTGGACCTCCGCTCCTTCAATGCCCTGGGGTTGAACCCTGCACAAATGGAACATCCAGATGTGAGGTGTTCAACCCCAGGCATCTAACACACCGAGTGTGGCCATCAGCTGGGGAAAGCTTATGGCCACACTTGGAGCATTTAGAAAAAATAGCCTTGGGCTGCTCAGACATCCCAAGCTAACAAATAACAGTTACTATAACTAAGGTAAGTAACTAAAACGAAAATCACTCACAGGCCCAACACACACACTACGCTACCAGCGAGGGGAGGGATATAAATTTTAGATTAAACTCTAAAAAAAAGTAATAATACAAAAAGGGAAACCTACACTTTCACACAAATCAACCAAAAAATTATTTAAATTTTACAATTTAAACACTGAAACTATCACTTAGCTGGAAAAACAATCTGGTCACCATGCGCGGCAAACGAGATCTGAGGTCATGAGGGTAGAGCAGGGTATTATGGGTGAGGGGAGGAGCTGAGAGCTTGGATCCATAGCTGGTAAACCATGCCGGTTCGGATCCGATATCGGATCCATAACCCACAGGTTGCAGACAAATGAATCTCCAACTTCAGATTTATTGATACAATATTGGGGGAGGTTTATAGAGGTTGGGGTCACAAACATATACCACTTTTAGGTAAGCCCTTGAATGATAAGTTTAATATGATCAATAGTAATAACAACATGGTGATGGAAAACACTAACAAATATCATAGGGCCTGTGTAATAGAACACAATGACTTCTCAAACTTTTATGAAAATATTGAGGGATAATTGGAGTTTGCTAAAAACACACAGGGAATTGTTTGAATCTGTTGGGCCAACACCTTCATTTTCTTTTAGGACAGGTTTTAGTCTTAAAAAAACTTTTGAGGTAAATACACCCCGGAATAAATACGATGGTAAGGGCACAGTTCCCTGTGGTGGTTGCAAACAGTGTTCCAATATTTTGAAAGAAGGTAGTATTAAATTAGAAAATGGCATGGGTAGTGTTGTTAGATTCTGCAGAGGTAACTGCTGTACAAAGATGTTAGTATATTTGGCTGTATGTAATGAATGCCCTGCATACTATGTGGGTAAAACTGAAAGGGCATTCAAGGATAGAATTTATGAACACTGTTACGATGTTAAAAATAAGAAAGATTCTAGTGTGTTATATAAACATTCTGTTTACTGCAGTACTTTCAGTGGATATAAATTTGGCATTATTGATGTTATTAGAAATTACATAGGGGGTGGTGACTACAAAAATATGTTACTAAACAAAGAACTGGTATGGCAACTCAGGTTAAGGTCTAATGCACCACCTGGATTAAATGAATATATTTCTGTTAAACCAGTTTCGGTACAAAAAGCTTCCACAGTGTAATTATACTACTTGTTTCATATGTTTGCATAGTTGCACATTTGATTAAGTATTTATAACATAATATATATATATATATATATATATATATATATATATATATATATATATATATATATATATATATATATATAAAATGTTTTTATTAATTTTGATTTAATAATTTTTTTAGATCTAATATTTAGGAATATTTTTAGTAGGTGGCTATATACATATATACAATTTTTGAGGTTTTTAAATTCCAATATAGTACTAAATATTGTATTAGGATGGCATTTTATTATTTTTGGTGATGTTGCTTTAAATGGTTAATTGTGAATGTTAATTAATTGGTGTTTGTATAAAAGACCAGTAAAATAATGAAGGAGTATCTGATGAAGTCTTGTGCCTAAGACGAAAGTGCTTATGGTAGTTGCTCCTGTGTTCGTTTTTCAATAAAGTGGATTATTGATGGACTATTGGTCGTTTTACTGGTATTTGGACAGCTTTTTTCTGCATTCTTAATACGTTTTTTGTCTTTGTTCAAGTTTTTGACCCGATTACACTGTTCTCTACAGTGTAGCAGGTAGTAAGAGATTTTTGTTTCAAGTATCTTTTTCAGGCCCTACCTGTTATCTATTATGCATGATGGATTCAGTATTTGATGCGAACCAAGGACAGAAATTAGGTTTGATAATTTTCCTTCTGCGAGGAGCCAAGCTATTTAATGTGTTTAGAACTACTGAGTTGAACTTATCAAATGCTTCATGAAGAGTCAAGTATTTAGGGAAAGACAATTTTATAGAGCTCAAGATACTGGTGAAGATAAGTGGGTTGAAGTTAGTTAGGTCATGGATGGTTTTAGAAGCGTGTTCTTTATGAGGCTGGGAGATGAGTGCGGTGGTACTGGTGGGATGACAGTCACTAACAGTGTCAGGAAGTACTATGGATTGAATAAAGTTAGTGGGGTGGGTGACTAAAATCCAGTCTATAACTAAACCAGATTAGTTTGGACTGTTGATATAGGTGGGGTGATGTATTAACTGAGAAAACCAAAGAGGTTGACGCTATTAGTGGGGAATGAGGTACGTTTCAGCCAATCAGTGTTAACATTCCATAGGATTATGGTTTCTTGCTTTCTTAACTTCTCCAAATCTTTTGGGTTTCTAATACCATGACAGGAATAGATCCCATTTCTAACTCAAAGTACGATTAAAGTTCATGAAATTAGTATTTTATTTTATTAATTTAATTAACATTTGTTAACCGGGAAAGTCCAACTTGGAACTAAGCCAATTTTCAGTGGAGGCCCGGGGAGAAATGCTCCAGATGTATGCCTTTAACATGGGAGGAAACCAGAGCACCCAGAGAAAACCCACATGAACGTAGGGAGGAAATACAGACTCCACACAGAAGGCACCCCAGTCAAGAATCAAACTGGAGAACCTCTTGCTGTGAGGCAACAACCCTACCACTGCACCATCCTAGTATTGTTTCAGTCTTTGATGTCAGCCAGACGTGCTCTTCGCAGCACACACAGTGTGCCCAGCAATTCATGGCAACATATCCAAGTATGATTGTAGATTATTTTTTTTATAAGACCCATTGCTCCTACTACTATTGGAACTGTCTGGGTAGCTTTCTTCCACACTGCTCTCGTTTCTGCCTGCAAATCCTGATATTTTATGACTTTGTGGTTCTCTGTACACAAGACACTGTAGTCACTAGGTATGTAGATTTTAATCATCAATGCTACTTTGGTCTTCTTTTCATAGACCACTATATCTGGTTTTCTAGCATCTATCTTTTGAACTGTTGGTAATGGGTGATCCCATATGCTGTAGACTAGATCATTTTCTATGATGCTTTGTGGCTCACGTTTCCAATGATTTTCAGCCACTTCAATACCACAATGTTTGCACAATCCCCAGTGCAACAGTCTTGTCACATTATTATCCCTTTCAGTATACAGTCCTGCCATTAGTGGCAAAAAGGTGTGCAACTGTTTCCACTTTTACTTTACAAAACATACATGTCTGTTTCTCCCACATGTTCATTGGACTTTGTAAACCAATGTGTACGTAGTCCACTATCTTGTGCCACCAACATTAACCTTTCATCTCTTGGTTTGAATTTTCCTCTCTTTAACCATTCCTGAATTCGTTCCTGATCAACATGAGGTTCTTCCAGATGTTTTCTACACTTACAACTATATTTATGCATTTTCCACATTTCTTGCCTTCTCACATGGTCTTTCACCTTCTATTCTTTCGTTTTTTTTGACGCATTCACTTGCTGCCTGATTTTTATCTAATTCTGGTTTGATTTCTATTCCTGCTTGACACCAATATGCTTTTGCTAGATTAAGCAGGAAAGTCATCTTTGATTTATTCTCATGTTTCAAACTAACTAAGGGTAATGCTGCTCAATGCCAGAAGTCTAAATCTCAAAATGCACGCACTCGAGGCCCTTCTCAGTATGGAGAACATCGATGTCTGTGCTGTGACAGAAACCTGGTTCAAGGCTCCTGAGAGCACCCCAGCGCTATCAGGTTTTACCTCATATCATGCGTTCCGGCCCCAAAATCCGGACAATACCAAGAAAGGAGGAGGGGTATCCATATTCATCAAGGACACCCACACCTCAAGACTCGTGGCAACGCATGATGCATCGGAGACCATCCAGGTGCAATTAACCGTAGGCAAGACTGCTCTGCAAATTGTAGCATGTTACAGGCCACCCTCACAAACTCAGGAACCTCACATGGCCTTCCTGAAAACACTAGAGGGGATAAATGTATCACCAAACACCATCATACTAGGTGACTTCAATTACCCTAATATAGACTGGGAACACTACTCAAGCCCAAACACCCTAGCCCAAAAGTTCCTGGAATTCATAAACTCAAATGCCATGGAACAACTAGTCACCATCCCCACAAGAGGAGATAACATACTTGATCTCATCATCACGAACATGGGAGCACAATGTTCAACACCGAAGTATACCCTCACTGGTGAGATCAGATCACAACTAATCTCGCTGGAGGTCCTCATCCCACCCCCACCTGAAATAAAAAGACCACAGTAAAGAACTTCTCAAAGCCGACTTCACACTTCTAAAGACTAGTGTGGTCTCCTTTAAGGCCCCGAACGCGGAAAACAGTACTCAAGCCGCTGAATCACTTACAAATGCCTTCTACCAGCACCTGCAGGACTGCATGGATAAGGCAATCCCAAGCAAAACAAAGACTCTTTGTACCAAAGGCAAGCGCCCAGTCTGGTGGACCCCAGCCATAAACAAACTCTACAACAAAAGGAGGAAGCTACTACAAGATAGAGCAAAATCCTTAAAAGGTAAGACACCCTTGATCACTATAAGTAAAAACTAAGAGCTCTCATAAAATCATCCAAAGCAAATTTCGAGAGAAAAATAGCTAAAGACTCAAAAGACAATCATAAGGCCTTCTTTAGCTATGTTAGAAACCTAGGAGGAAACTCCCAGATATGCTCAGAACTAGTTCAAAATGATGTGAAGATTACTGATCCTACAGACATTGCCAACATACTGGCTGACAGGTTCAGTGCAAACTTCTCCCCTCCCCAAAAGGAGAGATATCTATACCAAACGATTGCAGCCCCCAAACATCTCCAGCGCCCAAGTGAGAACTGCTCTCTCCAAAGCAAAAACACAGCATCCATGGGACCTGATGGTGTCCCCGGCTGTGTGCTCCACGAACTCAATGAGGAATTAAACCCACAGCTAGGACAGCTGTTTAATCAAAGTCTTACCTCTGGATACACTCCAGGAGTGGCGCACTGCAACTGTGGTCCCACTTCACAAAGGCGGTGCCTCCACCGACCCTGGAAATTACCGCCCATTAGCTTGACAAGCCTTATCTGCAAAGCCATGGAGAGGATCATAATGGACCTCATAAATAAAGACATAGGGAATTTGCAGACTTTGGATCCATCCCAGTTTGGCTTTGTCTAAGGCAGATCATGCCTTTTAAACTTGGTTGACTTTTTCGAAACAGTCACCAAAGCCATTGATGAGGGAAAGGCAGTCCATACAGCCTACCTCGATCTGGCTAAGGCCTTCGATACAATACCCCACTCGGGTATCATTGAAAAACTCATCAGCTTAAATGTTAACCCATACATCACAAGATGGGTTGCAAACTGGCTGAGTGACAGAACCCACAGGGTCAGAGTTGCTGGCGCCATGTCAGACTCAAAGCCTGTCACAAGTGGTGTCCCACAGGGCTCAGTCCTGGGCCCACTCTTGTTTGGCATCTACTTTTCCAAGTACAAGCAAACACAGGAGGGTTATGGCTGACAACGTTTGCAGATGACTGCAAACTGGGCCATAGTAGAAAACACATCTGACACAGATATCCTTCAGAAGGGTCTCACAGAAACGGATAACTGGTGCCAGAGCCACGGCCTAAAGTTAAATGCCAAAAATGCATAGTCATACCCTTCGGGAAAAACAAGGTTACCCCTAGCTACCAAATAGGTGGCAATCCACTGAGCACAGAAGAAGTTATCAGGGACCTGGGGACCCAGGTTGATAGTAGTCTGTCATTCGACACCCATGTAGCTAAAGTAGTCAGGAAGACCTTCTACATTGCCCACCTTATCATGAAGGGATTCTCATCTAGATCAAGGGAGGTCATAGTCTCCCTTTACTCATCACTCATCAGACCAATGATTGAGTACAATGCCCCATTCGGAATGTATCTGACCCGACACTTGCAGCAGCTGGAGAGGCCACAAAAGTTCCTCACCAAAAGGATAAAGGGTCTCAAAATCTGTCCTATGCTGCCCGACTGAAAGAACTCCAGCTCTATTCAGTCGCTACCGCTTGCTCAGAGGTGACCTTTGCCTAACATACAAGGCCATGTCAAACCCAGATTTGATGAATATGCTTCACCTCAAAAATCTAGATCCATCAGAGCCACAAGGGCGGAGACTTAAACCTCGACACGGCTATTAATAGGACGTGCTGGAGGGATAGATTCATCACCCAAAGACTCCCTATGCTGTGGAACAAAATCCCGGTACATGTGAGGCAGAGCACCTCGCTGGCCTTGTTCAAGAGAAATCTTGACCAATGGATGGGAGATCGCAGATATACCCCAGGGATTACCTCAGTGTCACTGCTCGACAGAGGCACAGCAAAATAATGGGTATAGTTCCCCTTACTAAAGGGGTGGCGTAAGCCACAAAACGATGGGCTAGGCTTGTAAATGCCCTCGGGCAGATAGCCTAGTATGAACCTATGAACCTATGAACCTATGAAAACTTTCACTACTGAAACAATACTAGGACGGTGCAGTGGTAGAGTTGTCGCCTCACAGCAAGAGGTCAGTAGATGTGTGGAGTCTCACAACTGCAGATATATCCATGTAATCAATTTCAAGGAGGCCAATTCCTCTTTTGGAATGTGGAATATATAATCTTGGTATACACTTGTTGTGTCTTTCGGCTTTTCCCAATTAAGGGGTTGCCACAGCGGAACTCCGGTCCGCTAATGATTGGTAGTAGATTTTTACGTACCAGGTTACCAACCCTGATGCACAACCTTCAACGAAGGCACGCCCCATTCACATATGCCTCCACACAGAAGACGCTCTAGCTGAGAACTGAACGGGACAACGTCTTGCTATGAGGCGACAACGCTACCGCAGCACCACCACCGCAGTAATATAAATCATTTGGTGAAGCATTCTTCTTGTTCTCCTATCTAATCTATCCAACACGTTTTGGGGCCAATCAATCACTCCAAAATTGTAAGTTAAGAAGACAGGAACAGCAAACTGGTTTATGGCTTGGATTTTGTTCCTAGATGTCAACGCTGTTTTCAGGATTAATTTAAGTCTTCTAAAGTATTCCTTACTATGTTTTATTCGCATTTGTTCATGTTTTATTGTTGATCCTTCATCAATTCCCAAATATATACACACTCCCTCTTGGTCAAGTTCCTTTATATCACATTCATGTCCCAAACTGAGGTTTTCCTGGTGCTGCAGTTTTTCTGCTTTAAAAGTAACTTTTGCACATTTATCAAGACCAAACAACATACTTATTATCATCTGAAAAAGTTTGACAACTTGCAGTTTTGCTTTCAGTTCTTCATTTGATGAGCTACACAGTTTTAAATCATTGACAAAGAGAAGATGAGAAGTCTTTACAGTTTGTTGTTTTTTAGGGGCCAAATTACAGCCATGAACTAAGCTGTTAAGTAGACTGCTTAATGGGTTAAGGGCAAGGCAGAATAGCAGTGGTGACAGAGTCTCACCCTGGAATATCCCACTTTGAATTTTTATCCCAGGAATAATAATTTGTCCTTTACCATGGCTTAACTGCAAAATGGTCTGCCACAGTTTCTTGGTCACTGTAATGTAGTCTATCAGTGTAGGGTATATCGTATACATTTCTAAGCACTTTTTTATTCATGAATGTGGAATACTATCAAATGCTTTTTTGTAGTCAATCCATGCCATACTTAGATTCTTCAGTTTTTTACAGTTCTCCACTATGCCTTTATTTAACAACAAATGATACTTTGTTCCATATGATTTTCTTTTATTGCCCTTTTGTTCTACTGCCATAATTGAGTTTTCTTCTAAATGACTCTATAAACTCAGTCAGCATCAATTCACATGTATAGTTTATACGTCAGAAAGCAAGTTATTAGTCTACAATTTTTAGGGTAGCTTGCAGGTTCACTCAATTTCATTCTTACATTCTTATGTTTCATAAGAAATGTTGGATGAAACCCAAGATAACATGCCCTCAAGAGCAGATAAATTGTTGCTGGGGGAACGTAAAGAGCAATAATCCAGAGGTTTTTATGTTTAACTAAAAGGCAGAGATGTAGTTTGGCATTAGTGAAAGTGGGAATGGGATGGTTATAAGTGATAAGGGACTAATGTGCTAGATAAACTATGGCAACACAGCGTAGAGACAGAAAAAAAAACGGTGCGGTCAACACAGCCAAGGCCAGTTTAAAACCACTTTGGCTGCAGTTTGTATAGTTTTCCTGTTGCTAAACTATGGCAACACCTCCAGCGTTTCTCTTAAGACAAGTCTGTTCTAAGCACATTAAATCCAGGAGGAAATATTTCTGCGACTTTGATCTGAGGTTTGAGCCAGGTTTCTAAGGTTACAAGTATACTGTGGGAGTACCGGGCAATCCAGGCATGGATCTCAGTGACTTTGTTGCATATACTGCGTACATTTATGGAGAAAATTTAAATTTATTTTGAATTAGTAGAATGTGACCAGAGAATGAAGAGGGAGTGTCGTTTGGCCCTGGAATAAGGTGAATATCACCGCATAGTAATAAGAGATTATTGAACAAGTGAGGTAAAATATTTTTAGTTGTGGAGTTATGAGAAATGAGTTTGGAGTTAGGTTAATTGATGGGGTAGTGAAATAAGTTCAGCAAAGAGTAAAGGAAAGACTTTAAAAATGCTAAGCATAATAGGTAGAGAGTAGTGTGCAGTGTGATGACATAGAAAGGGAGTACATGTGGGAGAGATGAGAGTAGGTGAGACTAGGATTTGATAGAATGAGAGAGAAGAAAAAAGGAGTTTAGACAGGAGACTTAGAAGAAGCATGGAGAAATGGGAAGGCGGGTAATGCTTAGGAACCGAGGAATGTGGGAGATGATCAGGGTTGGTGTAATGGCAAGACAGTGGTAGTAAAGTCAAAGTGGGATCAGATTGTAATAGAGCGGTTAGGGAATGAGGTGAACAGATAGAGGATGTCTGCGGAGTAAAGGAAAATAAGATTTTCATTTGGAGGTGAGGCACTGGGTATTGAAGTTTTGAAGATGCAGTGAAACAGTAAGAAAATAAACAGTGGGTATATGTTAGGTGGCATTTGGTTAGTACTTGTGGTTATTAACATTTGCTATGCTAAGAAGAAGGCACGCATAAAAGGTGCTATAGATAGAGAATATATGAAAGGTAGGATGAGAATGTCTCAGTTGGAGAAATAAGCAGAGGTATGGTAGTAAGTTAGAAGGTGGGAATTTAGAGAAGATGATGTCAGGAGGGGAGTGGTAAGTCAGAGTGAAGGTGATAATGGAGAGGAGATTATGTCAGAAGGGGGTTGTAAGCCACAGTAAAGGCGGGAATTGAAAGATGAAAGATGTCAGAAGAGGAGTAGAGGAGTAGTAGTTAAGCATAAATGTAGTGATAGATGGAGTGGGTAGAATATGGGGATTAGATAGGGTAGGGGAGCGGAGTGAGCCCACGTGGAGCACTGGCGAATGGAGTGGGTACAGACCCAGAGAGGAGTGTTGTACAGCCAGATAAGGCCTATACAAACTATCAATGAAAAAGCAATAAATTGTGTTGTTAGGAATATCCTACAGCAATCTGACAGCACTAATGGCTACAGAGAATCAGTCAAAAGGGTTAAACACTCTATCACATTACTGCAAACTAGTCATTGTTACAGTGAGCAGGGAACCAGAGAATAAACTAAAAACAACAGTATATATATATATATATATATATATATATATATATATATATATATATATATATATCAGACAGTATGTGTCAACTGTGTTAAAGAGAGGGTTAGATATAATTAGATGTGGAGGACGGTTAAGTGTTTTGGTAAACTTTATTCCTTGCTTTAGTTGGTTTCTTCTTGGACACTGTACAAAAGCTGACTGGTATTCAGGTAAAAGCTTTCATAGAGAGAATACGGACAAGATAGGACTAACAGGTCACTGTCACTTTGAAGGAGTGTGAACACTTGGCATAAGCAAGCAATATTTTGGAAATGTAGGTAAAATAAGCATACACCTACACAAGTTCTATTAGGGTGTCTGCCAGTGAAAAAAACAATTAAACAGCTGTGCTATGTCCAGCCTTAACTCTGTTTGCTACCAGGGATGATTAAGGCACGTTGCATAAGTGGGACACTATGATGGGTCTTCTTGCCAGAGGGCAGGTATGAGCGTGTATACTCTCCAAGACAAGATGGTGGTGGTGTATCCTATGCAGACTACAGCAGTTTCAACTGATTGAGCAAATAAGAAAGTTTGTGCTACTGGAAAACTCAGCAGACAAGATCAGACAGTCACAGCCTCTCTTCTAACCAATGCAAGACTCCATAAGAGTACCGCCAAGTTCCCAGGAAGAAGCATAGATAGCATAATAAGCACATTTTAGACTATGAACTAATTTAGCTAGCGCAGTAACTAATTTTTCTATGATACTAATAATATTTTTTTGAACAAACGGTAATGTTCCTGGATTTGTTGCAAAAGGGAACTCTGAAATGCAACCATATTTTCTAAATAATGTACCTAACAGCGAAGGTACTACATATTTATTACATTTTGCATTTTCTATATTGTACAGTTGTACAATGTATAAGTAAACTTACCATAACAGTAGATGTCCGAATGATCACTGTTTCAGTAGTGTTAGCTATATGGGTTACATCCTGCCAAGGATATAATAGGCGGCCATCTTCCAAAGTTTCAGGGCACCTTCTATGCACCCAAGCAGTTCAGCTTGAGCTATCTAAAGACAGGCTTGTGTACCAAAACCCTTCACAGCTTTCATGCAGAGTGAGAGAGGGATCCTAAGACCTTACAGGACAATGTTTGTAGTAACAAAAAATATGTGTTACCACTCTGGTATAAACATAATAAAAAACAAGAGATGGAGGGAGCAGCTACTACAATAGTGATCATTCGAACATCTACTTTTATAGCAAATTCACTTACACAACTGCTCTATGTTCATCATATTGATCAATGCTGCAGTTGTTTTAGCTATAAGGGGAGATTACCCCAGCTTACTACATTTGAATAACAGAAGGAGAAGGGTCCAGCAGTGTCTAGAGAATGGTCCTAGGGAAGCCTAGACCTAGAGATGGAATAAAGCTTGTAATGCCATGTAAATATATGTATGAAGGACAAAGTTGATGCTTCTATAGTACTTATAGAATCTAAACTCTTGCCAAAAGTCACAGATGAAGCCAAGACCCTGGTAGAGTAGGGCCTTGACCCTGCTTGGAAAAGTTTTGGTGTGGTGATTATAACAAGTTAACAGTCTGAGATGGTCATTTGGAAACTGTCTGTTTTGACACAGGATGTCCCTTCTTAACTTCACAAGAAATGTACTACTGATTTGAATATCTGAAAATATTTAGCTTTGTCAAGGTAGTTCTGGAGTTGTCTGTGGACATCCAAGGTATAGATTAACCTTTCTTCCTCAATTTTTAGATTCAGGAAAAAAACATTTAAGCATAAAACAATGATTAGTTCTGTGGAAGATGAGATAGGGTTGACTCAACATAGGAGCTTGCAAACTCATATAATCTTCTCGCAGAGGTCAAAGCAATCAGTAGCTGGTATAAATGGAGCAAGTGTTACCTTCTCCAACACAAAATTAAACTCCCATTGTGGTGCCACCAGTTTTCTCGGAGGCCACTTACGCAAAACTTCTTTCAAAACCATTTTGATATGGGAATACACTGAAAGAAGAGGATCCATGGGCAGATGTGCTGAAATGGCAATAAATGAACCTTGACGGAAGAGTAAGAAAGGTGATAGCATAGTAACTCTCACAAATATTATTAAACCCAAGAAACTCAAGCTCTGAATTGGTGCTGGATATGTTGTTGGCTCCAACCAGAAAATCTTACTAATTTGCTAATATACGATTTATTAGTAGCAGGTTTTCTTGCCTACATTAGTACCTGCTGCAAGTCTTCAGAAATTAAGACCATATCATTCAGGCAAGTCCGTTGAAGTTGATTGGGGTTGGGGTGTATCAAACACAACTGATCTTGTTTTAATAGATCCATTCTGTCAGGAAGCTTGTGGTAATTGCCTTGGCCATTTCCAAAGGAAAGTAGAAAGTACAGCTGTGTTTCACTTACCATAATTGTAGATGTTTGAGAAAATCAATGCTGCAGTACAGATCCTTAGGTCTTCCTGCATGCAAAAGCCTGTGACCAGCCTGACTTCCAGACTCAATATCATCCCGAGCCATGGACAACTGATGACCAACATATGGATGTTAGGATATAAGAAGGGTGTCTGACAGCACCTTCTTCAGGTCTTTCTAAGCTGGGAGTAAAAAAAAACAGCAGTTTGATGCTTGAGGACAACATGACCTCCCAGCTGTCTGGTTTTGGTCGAGAATGCCAAGGATTACGAAACTTATGTATAGCTGGGATGAGCCAAAGGGATTATAAGTAAAATTATTAACAGTGATGACCCCTACAAAACTGAATGCTAGGAGAGTAGGAATATGTACTACAACACTGACTTACTTGAACATTTACAATTATGGTAAGTAAAACACAACTGTACTAGGTTTTTCATACTCAGTGTTGCAGTACTGATCCTTGGGAAGGCTCCCAAAGCTACCCTGTGAGTGGAGGAGAGTATAGTAAGTTTAGGAAATAATATTTTGTAAGATGGCAGAGGCGAACCTTGCTCTGGTCCTGGAAATCTGTCCTAAGTTATAGTGTTCAATAAAGGTGTGATCAGAGTTTCAAGTGGCTGCCTCGAGGATGGTTTGGGTGGGAACTCCTTTAATGACAGCAGTGGTAGTTGCCACATAGATGGTGGAATTGGCTCTAATATGGCCAGGTAAAGGCTTAGCATGGTGCAAGTAACAGAATTTGATGCAGTTTGCAATCCATTTATAGGTTCATAGGTAGGTATTAGGCTATCTGCCCGAAGGCATTTATAAGCCTAGCCGGAATGTGTTAGCTTTCGCCGCCCCCTTAGATTAGTTCCCTGTGCCTCTGTCCAGCAGAGCCATTGAAGTTATCCCTGGGGTACACGGTTTCCCATCCACTCGTCAAGGTTCCTCTTGTTAGTGAAGAGCTCTGCCCAATGTAGATTGGAATCTTGTTCCAGAGTATGGGAAGTCTCTGGGACAGGAATCTATCCCTCCAGCACGTCCTATTTATTGTTGTGGTGAGGTTTAGATCCCTGGAGCGTGTGGCTCGAGGGGATATGGCTTTCTTTAGGTGGAGCATGTCCATCAATTCTGGGTTGGACATGGCCTTGTATGTCAGGCACCTCGGAGTAGGCGGTATGCAACCGAGTACAACTGGAGTTTCTTCAGTCAAGCTGCACAGGGCATCTGCTTGAGGCCAGTGATCCTCTTGGTGAGGAACTTCTGTGGTCTTTCCAGTTGTTGCAGGTGTCTTGCAGGGTACATCCCAAATGGGGCACTGTACTCTAAGATAGGTCTGATGAGTGATGTGTAGAGGGGCCCAATGACCTCTTTCAATCTGGATGCAAACCCTTTTGTGATTAGGTAGGGCCACATAGAAGGATTTTCTAACCACTTTGGCAATGGGATTATCAAAGGAGAGGTTGCTATCTACTTGTGTCCCCAGATCCCTTATTACGTCTTCCATATTTAGGGGGCTGCCACCTATTTGGTAGTTTGTGGGTACTTTGTTTTTTTCCAAAGGGGATGACTATGCACTTTTTGGCATTTAGCTTGAGGCCATGGTTTTGACACCAGGTATCTGTCTCAGTGAGACCCTTTTGGAGGATGTCTGCGTCAGCCGGAGTCAATTATAGCCCCTGGTTTGCAGTCGTCTGCGAACGTGGTCAGCCATAGTCCTCCTGTGCTTGCCTGTACCTCTAAGAAGTACATGCCGAACAGGAAGGGTCCTAGGACTGAGCCTTGGGGAACACCACTTGTAACCGGTTTAGAGTCAGACCCAGCTCTTGCAACTCTTACCATGTGGGTTCTGTCCGTGAGCCAGTTGGCAACCCATCTCATGACGTAGGGGTTTATGTTCAGGCTGGTGAGCTTGTCTATAATACCTGAGTGGGGAATGGTGTCGAAGGACTTTGCGAAGTCTAGGTAGGCTGTGTAGACCACCTTTCCCTTGTCTATAGCCTTGGTAACTGTCTCAAAGAAGTCCACCAGGTTTAGGAGGCATGATCTACCCTTAAAGCCAAAATGGGTTGGGTCCAGTGTTTGGAGGTTTCCAATGTCTCTGTTAATAAGATCCATGATGATGCACTCCATAGCTTTGCAGACCAAGCTAGTCAGGCTTATAGGGCGATAGTTCCCGGGGTCCGTTGTGGCTACACCTTTGTGGAGCGGAATAACCGTTGTTGTGCACCACTCTGTGGGCACGTAGCCTGTGGAGAGGCTGAGTTTAAACAGTGTGTTTAGGTGAGGGGTTAGCTCATCTTTGAGCTTTTGTAGGACGCAGCCTGGGACACGTCCGGTCCCACTGATGCTGTGTTTCTGGCTTTGGAGAGGGCAGTTTTAACCTGAGTGCCTGTGATTTCAAGGGCACTACATTCTTCTGGTATAGTTATGGGCCCTTTTGGGGGTGAGAGGGGGGTGAAGTTCGCACTGAACCCGTCTGCCATGATGTTGACTATATCGGTCGGTTCAGTGTATTTTGTGCCATTCTGCACTAACTCCGAGCAGGTCTGAGAATAGCCACTTAGATTCTTGACATAGCTAAAGAATGCCTTGTGGTTATCTTTGGAGTCCCTGGCAAATTTTCTTTCGAAGCTAGCCTTGGATGATTTTATGAGGGATTGTAGTTCCTTGCTGATACTGATCAGGGATGTCTTCCTTTCTTGGGATTTTACTCTTTTCTGTACTCGTTTCCTCCTCCTATTGTACAGCTTGTTTAAGGCAGGGATCCACCACACTGCTTTCCTTTTCTTGGAGGAGTAAGTCTTGGTTTTGTTTGGGATAGCACGATCCATGCATTCTTGTAGGTGCCCACAGAGAGCATTAGTAAAGGATTTTGCAGCTTGGACAGCGTTATCCTTTAGCATGGGGGCTTTGAAACTTCCCACCTCGGTCTTAAGTAACGTGAAGTTTGCTTTTGAAAAGTTTTTCATGGTGGTTTCTTTGGCCGGGGGTGGTGGTGGAATGTGGATATCCAGAGTGATTAGTTTATGGTCAGATCTAACCAGTGAGGAGTTGACCTTCGGTGTGGAACACCGGTCGCCCATGTTGGTGATGACCAGGTCCAATATGTTGTCACCTCTGGTGGGGGGTGTTGACCAGTTGATCCAGGGCGTTTGAGTTTATAAATTCTAGGAAATGCTGGGCAAAGGAGTTCGTACTTGAGTAGTTCTCCCAGCTAATGTTTGGGTAATTGAAATCACCCAATATTACGGTGTCTGGTAGGACCTTAATGTTTCCCAGTGTTTCCAGGAATGCAGAGTGGGGGTCCTGGGGCATGGTGGGTGATCTGTAGCAAGCTACAATTTGAATAGCAGTTTTGCCCGTTGTTAGTTGCACGTGGATGATCTCTGAAGCATCGTGCTGTGCCACTAACCAGGAGGTGTGGGTATCCTTGATGAATATGTATACTCCCCCCCCCCCTTTTGTATTTTGGTCTGTGTTTTGTGGCCGAAATGTAGGAGTTGTAGCCTGGTAGTGCTGGGGTGCTCTCTGAAGCCTTAAACCAGGTTTCTGTTACTGCACATATACTGATTTTCTCCATACTGAGGAGTGCCTCGAGTGCGTGCATTTTGAGGTTTAGACTTCTAGCACTGAGCAGCATTACCCTCAGTTTTTGTTACTTGTGCTATTTATGGCGGTGGGTTTGTCTTTCGAGCCTTTCCTAAAAAAGGCACTATGGGGGTGGCAAGAGCCTTGGCCAGTATTCGAAAGCCTAAGGGTGACAGGTGCAAGCCATCTTCAGCAAAGCAGTGTGGCTTGTCGAGCATGTCATCCCAGGCTGACAGACACTGGATCACCTTTGAATGACACCAGAAGCTTAGCCAGTTATTGAAATTGATAATTTTTTCTCTATACCGTGGATCATTCTTGGTGAGGGCACGATGCTACTCAGGGTCAGGGTCATACCAGCCTGGGCTACGTGATCAGAGAGCTCCTCCATGTCTCTTTTCATGTAGCCCAGGGAGGTATGGCTCAGGTCATTCACACCAACATGGACAATGACAGTTATATTTGTACTTGTTCTGGAGTGACCTGAGTGCTTGTGTTATGTGGCGGATCCTGGCACCAGACAGGCAACTAACAGTAACCTTCTCCTTGTTCAGCCTAGTGAGTGGGACATCAGTGTGCCTGACTATAGTGTCACCTATTACTAGTGTGTTGGGTATGTTATTTTGCCCTACGGGCTGTGATTGTGTGGCACACTGGTTTTGTGAAGTATGTGTTTCATGGTTTGTGTTGGGGGGTGGAGGTTGCTTGGATGTCTGCTTTGGAGGTCTCTGTTGCCTTTGCAGATTTTTATTTAGAGCCTCCGAATATGTTTTTGTGTATTTATGTGTGTTTTTGCCAGTGCTGGTTTCATAGGTCTATGTGAGACTGGTGGTGTGATGCAAGTAATTCCCTTCTCCTCTTGACTGCCTGGTCCAGTCTTGGGTTGAGAGAGCTTAGCCTCCAGTTTGGCTGCATAACTGCATCTCTCACATGTATTAGTGTTTGGTGGAAGGAGGAGAGGGTTGTCTGTGTACATGAGGCAATTGTAACATTGCCTCAAACTGCCCAGATTCACCAGTTGGACTGGAGAGTACACCTGAAACTGCCCTTTGGACATGACTGGATAGGTACAGTGAACTGTTTTACTGATTGGCTGGTAAGGAGTCTTGTCCTTCTCTACAGTACAGCGGGGTCTAGTGCTAAGGTTTATTAGTGCTTGCTATGAGTTTTGGGCAAGTGCCGGGATGAGAAGTGAACGATTTGAGTGCTTAAGTTGAAAGTTTGTCTAGTTCCAAGGGAAAAATTAAAGAGTAGACTTTGTGGAGCCGGGAATAATTATAGCCTAGCTAACCGGTGCTGCCTGTCGTGCAAAACCACGCAAATGCGGGTTTTATAGCAGGGAAATGAAAGAGAGAGAAATTAGCCCAAAATGGACAATAAACTACTAATTTCTGGGCTGAAACCACTCCTCCAGGGACAGATAGGCTGCTCAAAGCTCCCTCTCTCACAGTGAACAGAGAAACTTCCTTCTATCCAAGTAAGGTATGGGCAAACACAGAAATTTGTAACAGCCCTGAATTCAGCACTAACCTGAAAACTGGACTAAACTAGCTTAGAAAGGTGGGAAAACAAATATATATATATATATATATATATATATATATATATATTTTTTTTTTTTGTTGTTTTTTTTCAGAAAATAAAGCAGATACAATAAAAAAAAACACTTTAAATGCACAGAAATGGCTATCACACTTGAGTGTGTAGCCTACAACAGTTAAACAGGTAATGTAAACAAAAAATGAATTTGTTAAAGTGCAGGCAGCAAAATAAGTACAATATGTAGCTAAAACAAGCTTTTTAAATCACAGAAACTCTAGAAAATCGGCATTTTATGTGGAATTAGCTAAAGGCAGCAAGAAAATGCAGAAAAATGATACTTAATCACTCCAACGTCTCTCTGTTGTCTCTCTGCTGCTGTAGAACTCTGCAGGGCACCAGGCAGGAGCCTGCTGAGCTGTATACTAGCACAAAAACCTTGCAAATGCGGGTTTTATAGCAGGGAAATGAAAGAGATAGAAATTAGCCCAAAATGGCCAATAAACTACTAAAGTAAAAATGGATTACTTTGAAAATGGCTTGCATTGCTTGTCCTCTGTGAAGGATACCAGCAACTGGTTTGGCCCTGTCCATACTTTTTGTTCTCTCTACATAGTACCGGACTTAAAAGTGGACATCCAGTGAGTGAGTGAGGGATTCTTCTCATTTGTTCAGTGGGTTTGGGAAGATGGAAGGCCTGGAGAAGGCCAAGTTCTGAAACTACCTTGGGCATGAATAATGGATTTATTCTGGGGGTTACCCTGTCCCTGTGGAAGACAGCAAAACTCTCTGTACATAACAGCTTGCAGTCCATGGTCTCTTCCAGCTGATGTGATGGCTATAAAGAAGGTGGTCTTCCATGTGAGCATCGAGAGAAGCAGTAGTAGGGTTAGTGTTTGCAGCACATAGTTACATCCTATGCTGGAAAGGGGACCCTTCTGGGGGTCTCAAGTGGATCACTCCTTTTAGAAACAGTTTCATGTGGGAATGAGAGAAGAATGGTGGTGTAATCTGCAAGTAAGCTGAGACAGCAGATGCATGAATCTTGATGAAGGCTTTGTTCAAACAGGTGTGATAAATTAATACTCAACTGATGTCTGCTTGAGCTGGGATGGTGTGTTCTCCGTGACACCAGGTGGAAAATCTCCTCCATTTTTCAGTGTATGATTTTCTAGTGTTAGGCTTTCTTGCTTCCTTTAAAACCATCTAGCCATTCTTTGGGGCAAGGCATTGAGGCAGGTGTCAGGATCCAATCCTCCAGGCATCTAGAGTGAGAGATGCCAGGTTTGGGTGGAAGACTGACCCCTTCCTGAGGGTGAGAAGGAGACAGAAAAAGAAGTTATGTACCTACCATAACGTTCCATGTTAGTTGTCTTCTTCTTGCCTTCTTCCTTGCTGGTTGGTTGGGTTCGGAGCCAAACTCGGCCATCTTCAAAAGCTCGAGAGCTGTTTACTGGTTTGAGGCTACCCCATATCCCATGATGCCTGGCGCTAGCTACCCAGATCTCGTTTGAAAAAGCTATTCCAGACATAACTAAGGAAGAATTCTGCCCTAGAAGCCCCTTGGACCAAACTATGAAGCTATCTAAGCAGAAAGGACAAGGTTCAGCCAATGAAATCTGAATAAGGGAGCTCCTCTCGATCCACTAGGATAGGGGGATGGAGGGCGGGACGCAAGAAGAAGACAACTAACATGGAACGTTATGGTAGGTACATAACTTCTTTATGTTAAGTTGTCTATCTCGCCCTTCATTCTTGCTGGTTGGGACAGCGTCCCTAGCACCTACTATCCTGGGTGGCTCAATGAACAGACTCTTCAGAACAGTGGAACCAAAATCAGCCCTGGTCCTGGAAGCAATGTCTAATTTGTAATGAGAAATGAAGGTATGTGGGGTTAGCCCACGTACCAGCTGCACAGATAGATTCCATGGGTAACCTAGACTGGAAGGCCACCAAGGTAGCCAGTGCCCTAGTAGAGTGGCCTTTAGGTTTGGTAGATAATTTTTTGTTTCTCAGCTGGTAAATGAATGAAATAATGTGAAACAACCACCTAGATAATGTTACCTTTGAGACCGGAAGGCCCTGTCTGCCCTCAGCATAGGAAATAAAGAGTTGGTCGGATTTCCTGATGTCCTTTATCCTATGCAAATAAAAACGCAGCTGTCTGTGAACATCCAACTGGTGCAATTTATATTCTGCATTATTGGTGTGATTAGGAAAGAACACAGGAAGGTCTATGGACTGATTCAAATTATTTTGTGTACAGACCTTAGGAAGGAAGGAAGGATTGGTCCTTAGAGTGACCCTATCGTTATGGAAAACTAAGTATGGGGGACGAGTACATAGAGCCTGAAGCTCCGAAACAAGTCTGGCAGAAGTAATAGCTACCAGAAAGAGAGTATTCCAGGATAAGAACTTAATGGAGCAAGATGCTGCAGGTTCAAAAGGTGGCAAGATTAGGGAAGCTAGCACCAAGTTTAGATCCCACGGAGGTGGGGGATCCCTCACTGGGGGCCTAAGCAGAGTGGTTCTTTTGAGGAAGACTTTACACAGCTTATGAGACATGATGTTATCAGAAGACAACCCAGTGTGAAAATTCGAAATGGCAGCTAACTGAACCCTGATTGTAGCCGAAGTGGAACCAGAATGGAAGAGATCCGCTAAAAATGCCAGAAACTCGTGGAAAGGGGCTGAAAAGGGATCTATATTCTTAGCCTCTGTCCAGCAAGAAAAACGTTTCCACTTGCTAGCGTAAGTTTTCCTAGTTGTGGATTTGTGTGATGAGATAATAATTTCCCACACAGAGGAGGAAATATTAGGAAGCCTGGCTAAGGTTGGAAGTGGAGCAACCAAGCTGTGAGCTGGAGTGTTTGAAAAGATCGATGCAGTCTGCCCGATTGATGAATCAGTAGATCTAGAATAGGATCCAGAATCCAAGGCTGCTCAAGAAGATGCTGCAGGAATGGGAACCATAGCTGTTGAGGCCAATAAGGGGCAATGAGGATAATTTTGCAACCCAACGCAGTTGCTCTTTGTATGAGTTTGGGTATTACGAGAAATGGAGGAAAAGCGTAAAGAAGTCCCTGAGGCCAATCGTGGACTAGAGCTTCTCTGGGGGAGTGGCCGGGAAGTGGAAGAAGGGAGAAGAAATTGCTGCACTTGCTGTCGAAACGTGTGGCGAACAGGTCGCAGCAAGGCTAACCCCATTTGCGAAAGATTTGTTCCGCAATTACCCGATTCAGAGACCACTCGCGAGGCATGAGAATTGCTCCGCTGAGCCTGTCTGCGAGGACGTTGGAACTCCCAGGGATGTGCGTTGCAATCAGAAAACGTTGGGAAGAGATCGCCCACTGCCAGAGACTGAGTGCTTCTCGACATAGAGGATAGGATCTGGTTCCGCACTGCTTGTTGATGTACCATACCACTGACGTTGTCCGTTTGGACTGCAATGGTCCCGGGAGGGAGAGAGTCCTGAAGGGCTTGCAATGCTAAAAGCACAGCTCTCATCTCCAAGACATTTATATGCAAATGATACTCGTGAGGTTGCCAGGTGCCTTGGACTGTCCTGCCCTGATAATGCCCCCCCCCTATCAGGGAGGCATCCGTGGTCACTGTGGCGACTGGAGGGGATGGCACAAATGGTCTGCCCCAGGCCACTGATGGGGAGACCATCCACCAGGCAAGGTGCTTCTTGCATGCTTCTGTGATCATAATCTTGTGAGACATGGGAAGCTGTTGGAAGGACCACTGTGTGAACAGAAGCCACTGGAGGATTCTCATGTGAAAGCGGGCCAGGGGGACAAGAAGAATTGCTGATGCCATGGAACCCAGTGTTCAAAGGACGAACCTGACTTGAATCATTTTGCATGTTAATAAAATCTGTACTTGTTGGCGAATTAGTGATACCCTGTCTGGTGGAAGGTTCACAAACATGTTCCTGGTATTTAGATTTGCGAAGTGATATGCTGACAGGGCAACAACGCAGATTTTTCGAAATTTATTGTGATACTTAGCCCGGAGCAAGTTTTTATAGTGTAGTCCCTGGCTTGCAGGAAGTGATGCCTGGCAGCAGCAGTGAGGAGCCAGTCGTCTAGATATGGAAACGCCTGGAATCCCTGACGTCTCAGGTGAGCCGTAACCACTAACATGCATTTGGTGAACACCCTGGGGGCTGTGGTGAGACCGAAGGGCAGAGCTCTGAACTGATAATGACTGGCTCCCAGCCAGAAGCGAAGGAATCTTCTGGAGCGCCTGTGCATTTTGATGTGGTAGTACGCATCCTGAAGATCTATAGAGCACATCCAATTGTCCTGACCCAAGAAGGGTAGAATGGACTGTAGCGTGACCATCCGAAACTTTGTTCTTTGTACAGACCTGTTTAGTCTGCTGAGATCCAGAATGGGTCTCCAGTCCCCTGTCTTTTTTGGTACCAAAAAGAACTTTGAGTAAGTTCCGGATCTGATCTGGTCTGCTGGGACTTCCTGGATGACCCTTTTGTGTAGGGGCTTTGAAATTTCTTTGGCTGCTTGGTCCCTTAGATTGGGTGGAACATCTGGAAGGGACTTGTTTGACGATAACGGGGATTGAGCAAAGTGAATTCTATAACCTCCGGATACGACTGACTGTACCCAGTTGTCTTGAGTTAGATTTTGCCAGGCTGTGGGGTACAGCGAAAGTCTTCCCCCGACTGCCTCCAGAGGCGGGCAGTCGGGCAACCCTTCAGGGATGCTGAAAGGGCTTCTCAGATAAGGATTCTCTGCTGCCCTGGTTCTGCGGACCCCCCTGCCATGAGGGCGGCATCTGTTATTGTTCCCTCCTCTGCCCTTGGATGGGAACTCACCATGTGTGTCAGGCAAGGCTCCCTGGGATTTACGGAACCACATTTTTCCACTCTTCTGACCCTTGGAGTATGGTCTGGAAGGAGTGGAAAAACAGACTCCCATGGTAGAGAGAGTCTTGCCTTCCTGTTCACACCTGGTTAGTGTGTCCTTCACCTGTGGTCCAAAGAGAGCGGAGCCATCAAAGGGGGTATTAGTGAAAGACGCTCTGAAGGGTTCCGCAAAATTACATAGCCACATCCATACATGCCTCTAAGGGCGACGCCTGTGCCTGCAGCTCTACTCGCACTATCGGCTGCATAAGAAATGAGCCTCATGGAGGAGTTAACAACTGAATTCAAAGTCACCAGCTGGGAGGCCACCTTAGCTTGAGCCCCCACAGCTGATGGATCTTGGAGGGTATCTCCAAGCTCTTTAAGGAGATCCCTCTGAAGGCGGGTGAAATGGCATAAATAATTCAGAGACTTCACAGAGAAGGTCGCTGAAGCAAACATTCGCTTCCCATATCTGTCCATAGTCCCAGACTCCTTGTTAGGAGGATGGACAGATGACGAAGTTTCTGCCAACTTCTTCTTTGTGGCTGCTGCTACCACCATGGCATCAACAGGTACGCCCTGAGATAAAAACTGTTTGTCCTGAGGTGCAGTTATAAATTTAGCAGGTCTCCTGGGAGGTTGGTTCCACTGTGTCTGGACTGACCACGCCTTCCGAGCCACCACCGACATAAGTGGGTCGAAAGGCGGAGACACCCAGGAGGTGGAGGGTCGGGAAACAAACGCGTCCAGAAATACTGACTCATCCTCGGAAGGGGCTAGGGTATTCCAGTTCCCCCTCTGCTTAAGGATTTCAAGGATGTCTGAAAAGGAGACATCTTCAGAGCGGGATCTCGGGGACCTTTCCAAATCCTCTAAGTCGGTATCTGATGTGACAGACTCAGGGGAGTCAACGTGCTTCCTCTTACACTTCCTCTTCCGAGGCCTCCCCGGATCACTCAGAGGAGCCACCTCGTAAGAGAAAGAAACACCCAAAGGGGTGCCCTGGACCACTGGTTCCACACGCTTGGGGTCAGGAGGAGGGGCAGAGGCAAATGCAGGCACCATAGGGGGAGGAGCCGATGGGGTTGATCGTGGGACTAGCTCAGGAGCCAGTACACTCCTCATGACCTTGAAGGTGTCCCTGCCCAGACGCAGAGAAGATTCCGGTTCCAAAGAAATCGGAATCCCTCTCCGCACCGAGGGGATGGCTCCGGCCAATGTAGGAGGCGAGCTCACCTGCGCCGAAGCTCAGAGAGGGAGAACGGGGTCGGACAAGGGTCCGTGCCACTCGCCCCCTCAGAGCTGACGAGGGAGTCCCGGCGCCCAGATCCCTCCAAGGACGGGACCAAGGATGGGATCGGAGCACACGACAGAACCGAAGGAGAGGGTATTGGAGCCGACGGTTCCACGACTCGAACCCCAACGAACTCCGGCTCCGAACTCAATGGAGGAGTCGGAGGAGGAATATTTGCAGAAGTGGACGGAGCCGACACCTGATGAGGGGGGCTGGGCAACATTTTTACTAGGGCCTGCGATTTCAGCAACCTGCTGACCACTCTCTCCAAATCATGATCTGAAAGTCTGGAGGACAGAGGAGTGGGAGGACTTATGACTGCGCTCCGACTGGAGCAGAGGTGACCGTGGAGCCGAGCGTATCGACTCCAAGGAGGGAGACCTAGATCTTTTTTGACTCACGGACGGCTCTGAGGTTCGTGTTGGAGTCGACTGTGAGGGAGGCACATCGGCTCTGGCCGGAGCCGAGGTGGATGGTGGTGCTTCACCCGACAGCTCAGAACTTGGAGCCGAAGACTTGGGTGGCTTGGAGGATTTCGCAGGCTGAGCCTTAGCCGGTGAATCCTGTGGCTTAAGCAAACCCCGAAGGATTAACTTATTTTTGCGCTCCTGCAGGACCCTTGGGCTGAAAGCATGGAACATCTGGAAGGGACTTGTTTGACGATAACGGGGATTGAGCAAAGTGAATTCTATAACCTCCGGATACGACTGACTGTACCCAGTTGTCTTGAGTTAGATTTTGCCAGGCTGTGGGGTACAGCGAAAGTCTTCCCCCGACTGCCTCCAGAGGCGGGCAGTCGGGCAACCCTTCAGGGATGCTGAAAGGGCTTCTCAGATAAGGATTCTCTGCTGCCCTGGTTCTGCGGACCCCCCTGCCATGAGGGCGGCATCTGTTATTGTTCCCTCCTCTGCCCTTGGATGGGAACTCACCATGTGTGTCAGGCAAGGCTCCCTGGGATTTACGGAACCACATTTTTCCACTCTTCTGACCCTTGGAGTATGGTCTGGAAGGAGTGGAAAAACAGACTCCCATGGTAGAGAGAGTCTTGCCTTCCTGTTCACACCTGGTTAGTGTGTCCTTCACCTGTGGTCCAAAGAGAGCGGAGCCATCAAAGGGGGTATTAGTGAAAGACGCTCTGAAGGGTTCCGCAAAATTACATAGCCACATCCATACATGCCTCTAAGGGCGACGCCTGTGCCTGCAGCTCTACTCGCACTATCGGCTGCATAAGAAATGAGCCTCATGGAGGAGTTAACAACTGAATTCAAAGTCACCAGCTGGGAGGCCACCTTAGCTTGAGCCCCCACAGCTGATGGATCTTGGAGGGTATCTCCAAGCTCTTTAAGGAGATCCCTCTGAAGGCGGGTGAAATGGCATAAATAATTCAGAGACTTCACAGAGAAGGTCGCTGAAGCAAACATTCGCTTCCCATATCTGTCCATAGTCCCAGACTCCTTGTTAGGAGGATGGACAGATGACGAAGTTTCTGCCAACTTCTTCTTTGTGGCTGCTGCTACCACCATGGCATCAACAGGTACGCCCTGAGATAAAAACTGTTTGTCCTGAGGTGCAGTTATAAATTTAGCAGGTCTCCTGGGAGGTTGGTTCCACTGTGTCTGGACTGACCACGCCTTCCGAGCCACCACCGACATAAGTGGGTCGAAAGGCGGAGACACCCAGGAGGTGGAGGGTCGGGAAACAAACGCGTCCAGAAATACTGACTCATCCTCGGAAGGGGCTAGGGTATTCCAGTTCCCCCTCTGCTTAAGGATTTCAAGGATGTCTGAAAAGGAGACATCTTCAGAGCGGGATCTCGGGGACCTTTCCAAATCCTCTAAGTCGGTATCTGATGTGACAGACTCAGGGGAGTCAACGTGCTTCCTCTTACACTTCCTCTTCCGAGGCCTCCCCGGATCACTCAGAGGAGCCACCTCGTAAGAGAAAGAAACACCCAAAGGGGTGCCCTGGACCACTGGTTCCACACGCTTGGGGTCAGGAGGAGGGGCAGAGGCAAATGCAGGCACCATAGGGGGAGGAGCCGATGGGGTTGATCGTGGGACTAGCTCAGGAGCCAGTACACTCCTCATGACCTTGAAGGTGTCCCTGCCCAGACGCAGAGAAGATTCCGGTTCCAAAGAAATCGGAATCCCTCTCCGCACCGAGGGGGATGGCTCCGAAGCCAATGTAGGAGGCGAGCTCACCTGCGCCGAAGCTCAGAGAGGGAGAGCGGGGTCGGACAAGGGTCCGTGCCACTCGCCCCCTCAGAGCTGACGAGGGAGTCCCGGCGCCCAGATCCCTCCAAGGACGGGACCAAGGATGGGATCGGAGCACACGACAGAACCGAAGGAGAGGGTATTGGAGCCGACGGTTCCACGACTCGAACCCCAACGAACTCCGGCTCCGAACTCAATGGAGGAGTCGGAGGAGGAATATTTGCAGAAGTGGACGGAGCCGACACCTGATGAGGGGGGCTGGGCAACATTTTTACTAGGGCCTGCGATTTCAGCAACCTGCTGACCACTCTCTCCAAATCATGATCTGAAAGTCTGGAGGACAGAGGAGTGGGAGGACTTATGACTGCGCTCCGACTGGAGCAGAGGTGACCGTGGAGCCGAGCGTATCGACTCCAAGGAGGGAGACCTAGATCTTTTTTGACTCACGGACGGCTCTGAGGTTCGTGTTGGAGTCGACTGTGAGGGAGGCACATCGGCTCTGGCCGGAGCCGAGGTGGATGGTGGTGCTTCACCCGACAGCTCAGAACTTGGAGCCGAAGACTTGGGTGGCTTGGAGGATTTCGCAGGCTGAGCCTTAGCCGGTGAATCCTGTGGCTTAAGCAAACCCCGAAGGATTAACTTATTTTTGCGCTCCTGCAGGACCCTTGGGCTGAAAGCATGACAAGACCGAACAAGAGTCCTGCAGGTGCACTGCGCCCAGACAGTAGAAACAAGAAGTGTGACCATCTGTCAGAGACATCTTCTGACAGCATGAGTCACACTTCTTGAATCCGGACACTTTAGTATCCTTGGACATGTTATCACACATACACACACCAAGGAGAAAACACAGACATGCACACAAGCAAAAAACCAGTTAGCAGGTATAACAAACTAAACTATAAAGCTAACACACACTAAAAAACTAAATCTACTACTACTGACACTCCTAAAAAAAACTATCTATATTATATAAGTATATATATATATATATATATATATATATATATATATATATATATTTTTTTTACAGAAAGACAAAAAAGGGTTAACCTCCAACTTAAACGGCTACCACTAAAGGAAGGGAGGGGGAGGGGTGGCGAAAACTCTCTAATTAAAATGAGTTTTCAAGTAAAAAACAAGAGGGATAAAAGCTATCTAGAGAATCTAGCTTGGGGAATATAACAACTAAGCAATTCGGTATACTAAACAGAAAAATTTGTAGTAAAATTAGAAGAAAATACAATAAAGTATACAAGCCTGAGCCAGTAAGACAACCTCGCAGTCTGAAGCAGCAAACTAGATCTGGGTAGCTAGCGGCAGGCATCATGGGATATGGGGTAGCCTTGAGCCAGTAAACAGCTCTCCAGCTTTTGAAGATGGCCGAGTCGGAGCCGAACCCAACCAACCAGCAAGCATGAAGGCGAGATAGACAACTTAACATCCAATATTGCCTGGGACAGAAGGGGGCTACCGGTATAATGTTGGGCCTGTCGGCCCTGATCTTTTAAGTCCCCTGAAATCAAGGGTAAGGGAGAAAAGTCACACAGGAACCAATGAATCCATGTGAAGGAGGAAAAGGCATCGATTTTCCATGATCCCTCCTGTTGTTTTCTGGAACAGAATCTCAGAAGTTGCTTGTTGTGGAGAGAGACAAAAAGGTCTACAGTTGGACACCCACTGAGTAGTGACTTCCAGGAAGACTTGCTTTTCAACATCCATGAATTTGATTCTAATAGGTCCCTTGCTAAGCGAGTCTGAGAAGATTGTTGTAGCCTGGAATGCAGGATGCTATAAGGGTCAAGTCCCAAGTCTGCCTGGAATGTTGGATGCTATAAGGGTCAAGTCCCAAGTCTACAGTTAACATCCAGATCCTTCTGGTAAGGCTGCACAGAGGGTAAGATAAGGTCTCTTCCTGACTGTTTAGGTACCACGTGTCTCTCCAGATTTGCATAATTCTGGGGATTAAATACCATTGGAAGACTTTTATGGCTAGAAAGACTGCTAGCATTTCCTTTAGACTGATGTGCAGCCTCATCTGTTGTGGGAACCAAATGCACTGCACCCTCAGCAGGCGTAAGTGGGCTCTCCAAGCTATGTCTAAACTGTCCATAGTGATGGTCTTGTCTGCCTGAGACAGCATGAAAGTTGCCCATGGGTTCTCTTCTGTGGTGTCTTTCCACCACAGAATTTCCTTCTTGAGGCATGGGAGAGAAAGCAGAATGGTTTGCAGGGTTTGGGAGAGCTGTTCCCAGACATTTTTGAGAAATCATTGGAATTTTCTCATGAGCAGCTTTGTTAAAGAAACCATGAGGACATATAACATGTACCCTAAGATCCTTAAGAACACTCTGGCTGAGATGAGTTGTTTTGGGAGTAGACAGTTCAAATAATCCATCAGGAAAACAATCTTGTCCGGAGAGAGAAATTATTTCTGTTGGACTAAGTCTACCAGGGACCCAAGAAATAGGATCATTGTTTGGGGGGGTCATTTGAGACTTCTGTATATTTAACATGAGGCTCATCTTCTGGAAGCCGTCTAGACATCTGGAGGGCATCCAGTGTCTCTGAGGTAGATCTTCCTTGGATGAGACAGTCATCTAAGTGGGGGTAGATGTGTATCCCCACCATACTGCATTGTGCTACCACTGGGTCAGACATTTTGTAAAAACTCTTGGCCCAGTGGAGAGACGTTAAAGCAGAAAATTGGAAGTGGAAGTCAGAGGCTATGAATCGCAGGTGTTGTCTATGACTGGCTGCTATAGCAGCATGAAGGTAAGCATCATTTAGGTCAACTGTGACCATGGAGGAGTCTGGGAAAATCAGGAGTAGCAGCGTTTGCAATGTAAGAATCCTGAATCTTGGCATGCAGAGGAATTTGTTTAGCTTTGAAAGATCCAGAATAGGTTTCCAGGTTCCCTCTTTCTTTCGGTTTAATATGCAAGTCCATAGGCCTGAATACACCCTCAGAAGCCGGTGCCTGCACAGCGGCTCTAGACCCATCCAAGGTAGAGACATCCATGGGTTCCATAGCTGAAGCATCTCACGGCATACCGGACTCCGAATGGGTCTCAGTTGAGGCCTGCGAATCAGAAGTAGTGGGTATCAGGGGCTGCGAAAGCAACTCACTGAGTACCAACCGACTGGCGACTGGCTTAGGAGAAGTGTCGTTGGCAGTTCTGAACCTCGGCGGCCTGTCTCTGTCTTTATCTTTGCGTTTTTTCGGAATCCCGGTAGTCGGATGGCTAACTGACAACATGTCTGGATAATTAAACCGAGAACTGAAATATTTAGAGGCAAAAATATACCGACGACAAATAGTGCGCTGATTAAATAAAGCACAAAACCGACAGCAAGGTACGTCATGGTCTGGGCCTAGGCAAGGAATACAGTATGAATGAAAATCTTTATGAGGTATTTGCTTTCCGCAAGTAATGCAATTATTAACTTTTACTGACATCGGTAAGGAGAAAGAAAAAGTTTCCCCAACGGGGTACATAGTTTTAGTTGAAGACTTCGGTTCTGAAACTCGAAAACGAAAATTTCAGGAGTTGGCCGCCCGGCACTTGCGAACTGCTTCTGCTTCAGGCACCGCATGGCAAGAAAGACTGATGTAATGGCGTCGGCTGCATGTGTTATACCCCTGATGACCTGACGTCATGGAAGAAGGGACAGCAACCGACGCAGGACCCAAGACTTTGTTAATCAGGCCAGCTGAGGGTTACCTGCAAGCAGATAACCCAAATGTAATCACTGCAACAGTGAAACACGAAGAACATTAAAAGGTTATGTCTTACCATAACTTGGTATCTGTGTTGTCTTCCTTCATTCCTCCTTAGAGAGTCTCGGATCTGATACTCGGATCCGGCTTGGCCACATTCTACAGACTTGGATCTGACTCTCAAGCTCTTCACTCCTACCCATAATGCCTGTATCCACCCAAGTAACTCAGAGTTTGCCGATTCCAGACATTCAGCACCCACACATCAAAGGAACGGGAGAAGATGCCCAGACATAGGACATAAGAATCCCTTCACCATTCAGGTTCCTCTAGAAGAGAAAGGCAGGGGGATGGTTGGGTGGGAGAGTGAGGAGGAATGAAGGAAGACAACAAAGATAAAAGTTCAAGACATAACCCTTTAATCTGATGTTGTCTTCTTCATTCCCCCCTCACGACGGGGTCAAAGTCCCCATACGTAAATCCTGGGTGGCCCTCATGGAAGGATATGCTGGAGCACCATCGAACCAAATGAGGTCCTGCTCCTGGATATGACATTCAACTTGCAATGCGATAGAACAGTATAACTGTTAGACCATGATGCTGCTGCACAAATGTCATCAATGGAAACTGCAGAATAGAAGGCCGTAGAAGTAGCCATAGCTCTGGTGGAATGTACCTTAGGAGATTTAGGTTACTCCAATCCCTTGGATGAGTAAATGTAAGAGATGTAATCAGATATCCATTTCACCAAGGTAATTTCTGATACCAATTGTTTAAGCCTATTGGAGGAGAATGCTACAAAAAGATGATCAGACTTCCTGTGTTGTTTGGTCCTGTGCAGGTAAAACGAAGTAGTCTATGAACAGTCTAGAAGATGGAGAACATACTCCCTTTTATTAGAGAAATTAGGAAAGAACACTGGTAATTGGATTGGATTGATTAATATTGTTTTCAGTGGATACTTTACGCATAAAGGACGGATTGGTGCGTAAAGAGACTTTGTCTTTATGAAAAAGAATGTAATGAGGTTTGGAAAATAAGGCCTGCAAATTACGAAATCCTCTTAGCAGAAGTTATAGCTATCAAGAGGACAGTCTTCCATGATAGAAACTTCATGTTGCAACTAGCTGCTGGTTTGAAAGGTCCGTGGGTCAAGGCCTGCACCACAAGAGTGAGATGGGTCCTTAATTGGGGGCCTTAACAAGAAAACACCTTTCATGAAAGGCAGTCTAAATGTGAACAAGGAACGAGATTGACTTGCTGTATGAAAACTGGAAAAACAGCTAATTGTAATTTGATAGTTGAGAAACTAGCACCTTCATAGAAAAGGGTGCTAAGAAACAGCAAAACATCTGAAACTGGTGCTGAGAAAGGATCAATGTTCTTGCTCATGGCCCAAATAACAAATCTCTTCCATTTGCTGTTAAAGATTTTTTTTTGTGGAAGCCTTTTGCTAGGCTAAAAGAAAATTTTGGATGGGGACTGGGGATTTAAGCCTGGACTGTCTCACTCGGGTTGGAAGTGGAGACACCAAAAGCAGTCAATTTGAGGGCTTGAAGGCTCGGATGCTGCATCCCAAAGCAGATGTTGGAGAATAAAGTATTTCTATGAAAAAAGACCGAAGTCCATAGCAAAATAGCATAACACAGAGAGAAATACACCACGGCCACTTGAGGGAAGAAAAAATTCAGTTAGCGCTTTCATGTCCTGCCTGGACACTTCATCAAGACTTATAAAAACCAACAGTAAAGCTGAGTCATACTGTTGTTTTTTTATAAGTCTGATGAAGTGTCCAGGCAGGACACAAGTGCTAAATGATTTAAACAACAATTTTTGTTTCCTCAAGTGGTCGTGGTGTATTTCTCTCTGGGGAAGAGGCAAATAGGTCGCAGCAAGGTTGACCCCAATGGCCGAAGATCATGTTCACCAAGTTGACCCCAGCAGCTGAAGATCATGTTCACCGCTGACTGAGGGACCACTCGTGTGGAAACAGGAATGATCTGTTGAGTCAGTCTGCCAGATAGTTGCTTTTCCCCAGGATGTGTGTTGCAATTAGAAGGCAGTCTGAAGATATCGCCCATTCCCACACCTGTCATGGTCTCCCTGCACGTGGGTAAGACATGTTTTTGATATGTACTGCAATAGTCCCCAAAGGGAGACCAGCCTGAAAGGCTTGCAATGTTAGGAGGAATGTTCTCATCTCTAGGACACGGATATGCAACCTGGTCTCTGTGGGAAACCTTGTACCATCTTCCCATTGTAATGCCCCCCCCCCCAACTGGGAAGTGTCCGTGGTCACAGTGGCTATAGGGGGGCTGTTCAAGAACGGTCCGCCTAGAATTACATTGTCTGACTGAATCCACTGAGATGATGCCTGCAAACGGAAATCAACCTGATGTGAAGGGACAAAGGATGGACCATTGTGTCACTAACGTCCACTGAAGAACAAACATGAAAAACTTGGCTAGAGGATCCAGCCTACAGACATAGACCCTAGGATCTGCAGAATCAAGTGACCCATGGGTGTCTGAGCTAACAGTTCCTGCAAGGAATTTTTCAAAATGGTTAATCTGTGAGAAGGAAGAAAAACTATCTGATCCCTTGCATTGCGCTGCATACGTATGAATTCCAGGTTCTGTATCAGAGTGAGGTTGGATTTTCTAATGTTTACAGTGATGCCCAGGGAACAGGATAACTGGATTAAATAATACCTGGCTTGCATTAGCCAATATCTCGTGGGGTGATCAGGAACCAATCGTCTAAATATGAAAACACCTGGAATCCCCTGAGCCTCAAGTGAGCCGTCACCACAGCCATGCATTTGGTGAACATCTGGAGGCTGTGGTCTGAATTGTTAACTCCCAGCCGGAACTGCAGATATCTCCTGGAGTGCCTGTCTATCACATTATAGTACATGTTCTTGAGATCTATACAGCACCATCCAGTTGTCCTTGTGCAACAGCGGCAAAATGGATTGAACTGTAATCATTTGGAACCTCGACTTCCTTATGTATTCGTTTAGTTTGCTTAGATCCAGACTAGGTCTTAGGTCCTCTTTTTTTGGCACCAAAAAGAAGCAGGAGTACGTTTCAAATCCTCTTTGTTCGGTTGGGTCCTCTTGGATGACTAGCAACAGTTGTTGGAATTCCTGTGCTGCCTGTTGCCTTTGACTGGGTGGCACGTTAGGAAGGCTTTTGAAGTTTGGGGGAAGAAGAGAAAAGGGAATGTGATAACCTCTGGATATTATGCTGAACTCCCAATGGTTTTGAGTCAACTGGTTCCAAGCTTCTTGGTGCAAGGCTAGACTGTCCTCAACTGCCTACAGAATGAAGAGTTGGACAGCGCTTCAAGAGCACTGGTAGGGCTTATCAGGAAGGGGTTCCCTAAAGCGCAGTGTCTACCATCAAACCCCTCCCCACAGCCTCTAGAAGAGGTTTATCTGCTTGGGTGCTGGAAAGGTCCTTGGGATTTGTGAAACCACATCATCTTACCTCCATGTTGGTTCCTGTAGAAGGACCTCTGGGGGTAGAAAATTTGATTCCAGCAGCAGAAAGGGTCTTTTCGTCCTTTTTGCTATGGGTAAATGTGTCTCGAACTGACGGCCCAAAAAGGGAAGAGCCATCATAAGGGGCATTAATAAACGACATCTTAAAGCAGTGCTGCACAACATCCGGCCCCGGGGCCAAATCCAGTCCTTGACTCAACACCATTCAGCCCCCAAAGAGTAACGAAAAACTTTTTAAAAAAAGTGAAAAAATGTAATGCATTACTCCAGTCACGCAAACTTACTTACATAACTGACTGCAGTTGCGCACACCTCTAATTTTAGCTGCGAAAGTAACTATCCTTTGTTGTTTGTAACTTGTAGTCTGTAAACAAGAGTTTGTAATAAGTCATGGCTGCAAGCCAGAATAAAATTAAACGCAAAGTTGATGTAGAAAACAGGGAATTTCATGACTGCTGCCCTAAGTAAAAATGTCAGTCACCTGTACCTACTGTTAACTGGTAGTGGACTTACTATGTTTTGAGGTGGCTCGCAGATGCATTAAAAATTCATGTAGTGGCCTTCCCCATAAAAACGTTGTGCACAACTGCCTTAAAGGACACTGCAAAATCACATAGCCTTATCCAGGCATGCCTCCTTAAGGAAAGTCCTGAAACAGCTGCTCGTGAGGCATCCCTATGGTATGGTAGATTAACCTCATCAATGAGGTGGCAATGGATGAAAGAATGGTCAGTTTGGGAGAAACTTTCCTAAATTCCACTGCAGGCATGAACTCCGAGAGAAGCTGAGAGTTCCTTGATCAGATCTCTCTGTAGCCGAGTAAAATGATCCAGATAATTCAGCGACCTCAGTGCAAAATTGGGTGAGGCGTACATGCACTTCCCCAACCTGTGCAGTGCTTTAGACTCCTTGTTAGGAGGACGGACATTGGCAGTTTATTCTGCCAGCTCCTTCTTGGTGTCTGCCGCCACCACGATGGCATTGACTATGGAATCCTTACTCTAGTGCCTTCTTTGTGTGGGGTGGGGAGGACCAGAAACCGTCTGGATCATTTGGGTATGGGCTGGATGGTGTCTGGTTCCTTCCATGCTCATTAAGACACGAAATCCACCAGGGGATCTGCCGGGGGGGGGGTCACCCAAGACACAGCTGGGCCTGTCCTGCACACCTCCAAGACAACTGATTCCTCAGAGTCAGGAGGCTGGGCAGACCACCGACCTTTCTGCTTTAGGATCTGTAGAATTTACCCCAAGGAGATGTCTTCAGGTAGGGATTGGGGGGATCCTTCCCCCTCATCAAAGTCAATATCCTCGGTTACAGACTCTAAGGGGGAGGCCACATGCCTCCTTTTACAGGTCTTCTTTCAAAGGACTTCCTCAGCTGGGTACTCTGGGGAAGTAACAGAATAAGGGGATCTCTCTTGAACAGGGAATTCTTGGAGGCTGCTTGGGAGAAGAAGACTTGTGGCAGGATTAGAGGGAGCAAGGCATGGATCCGACAAGGTTGAGAGGCAGATTAGGAACATGTGCTGTCATTATCTCCAACTCGGGAGAAAACCCTCTCTACGGTCTGAAAACCTGAAGGACCAGCGGAAGCCCTCTCCGTCTGCCCCAGAGCCGATACCACAAAGGAAAAATGGACAGCCCTCACTTCGGATCCACGGCCTCTAGAAGGGATCAGATCCAATATATCTAGGTGCTGGGGTGCCTAAGGGATGGCTTAGAGAAAGACCGAGTCAACCCCAGTCCCCCAGACCCAGCACCGACGCCATGGAATGGAGACTTGCTCTGCTCCGAAAAGGCTGGAACAGGGCTCATCAAGGCCATCCTTGGCAGTGAGGAGGGGAGTTTCCTCTACACTGTGCTCAATGAGCATGGTAATCCCGAATCCTGTGACTCGGGAGCCAAGGGTCGGATTAGAGAAGGGGTTCTGATGGGATGGCCTGGGTAGCTCACAAATCTGGCAGGGGATGGAGCCAAGAATACCCTCTTCTGGATCTGGGTCTTGAGGAATCATCCTGTCCATATCTACCTCAGACCAGTTTCTGGAGGACCTGGATGAAGCAGACAAGGGGGGCTGGGAATGATTCGACTTTGTGGAAAGTGAGCGAGATTCCATCGAGGTCCTCAGATCCAGAAGTATGGGATCTGATGTTGGAGCTGATAAGGGAGTATGGGATATAGTAATAATCTTCCCCAGATCCGTAGAGGCTGTAGGATCATACCAGGGAGGTAACGTTGGCAGATCTGAAGTCGTCAGAGACTGAGATTTTTGGGTTTCTTGACTTCTAGAGAATCCCTAAGGGAGACTAGGAGGGACCTCTTTTTTTACTCTTTCGGAGCAGCAGGAGATGAGGAAGAAGCCATAGAAGGGGTCTGAACCTCCTATGCTGTGGAAGGAAGAAGGCCACTACGAATAAGCTTATT